>NW_007037273.1:10835-14132 GCF_000164805.1 Carlito syrichta
GCTAGCTAGCTGACTTAGCTAGCTGGCTTAACTAGTTGGCTAACGAGATTGCTAGCTGACTTAACCATTGACTAACGAGTAGATACCTTTTTAACTAGTTGATAAGTTAGTTAACTAGCTGACTTAACTAGTTGTTTAACGAGTTAGCTAGGTGACTTTTACTTTTTGGCTGATGAGTCTGCAGAAGAGTTAGCTGGATTAGCACATTGGCTGACTACTCGACTGACTTATTAGCTGGATAAAAATGTTGGCCGGCTAGTTGGGTTAGATAGTTGACTTATGAGTTGGTCCACTAGTCAGCTCTGTTAACTAGTTGGATGGCTGGTGGGCTGAACTAGCTAGCTGAGCTAAATTGCCGGCTGACAAGTTAGCCATCTAGTTGGCCGATTGGTTAGATGACTTTACTAGTTGACTGGTTAGGCAGCCAACCAGTTAGCTGACTTAACTAGTCAGCCGGCTAGTTAAACGAGAGGTGAGCTGGCTTTACTAATTGTCCGGCGAGTGAGCCGACATGTCAACTGACATAACTAGTCGGTTGGCGAGTGAGCCGACTGGTCAGATGACTTAACTAGTAGCCTGGCATGTGAGCTGACCTGTAAGCCAAATTAACTAGTCGGCCAGCGAGTGATGTGACGGGTGAGCTAGCTTAAGTAGTCAGGTGGTGAACGAGCCGACTGGTTAGCTGACAACTGGTCGGCTGCTGAGCAAGCTGACTAGCTAGCTAATCTGTTGGCCTGTGAGCGAGCCAACAAGTTAGTTGACCTGTTGGCTTGTGAGTAAGGCAACTAGTTTGTTGACCGGTTGGCAGGCAAGGGAGCTGACTAGTAAGCTGACCTGATGGAAAATGAGCAAGCCCACTAATTAGATGACCAGCTATCTGAGTGGCTAGCCAACTAGTTAGCTAAATAACTAGCTGATTTGATAGCTGACTTAACTAGATAGTTGACTAGCCAGCTGGCTATCTAGCTGACATAACTAAATAGAAAACAAGCTATCTAGCTGTCTAGCTAGCTGACTTAATTAGCTAGCTCACTGGCTAGTTAGCTGGCTAGCTGACTTAACTATCTAGTTGACAGTCTAGCTAGCTGATTAGCAAGCTGAATAGCTAGCTGACTTAACTAGCTATCTGAATAGTTAACTGAGTTGCTAGCTGACTTAATTAGCTAGCTGGATATCTAGCTGACTTTACTAGCTGACTAGCAAGTTGGCTGGATACCTGGCTAGTAGCTAGTTGCATGTTTGGCTAGACTGATAGCCATCTGGTTTAACTATTAGCTACTTGGCTGGCTAGCTAGCTAGGGAGCCAATTAGACAGATAGCAGGCTGGCCAGCTGGCTAGCCAGCTGGGTTAATTAGGCAGCCTGCTGGCTGGACAGTCAGATAGCCAGGCGGGTTAACTAGTCAGCCACCCTGCTGGTCAGTCAGCTAGCCAGCCAGCAAAACTAGCTGGCCACCTAACTGACAATCCTGCTAACCAGCCGGCTTAACTTGCCAGCCACCTAGCTAACCAGCCGGGTAACTAACTGACTTAACTAGATAGTCATCTGGCTAGCCAGCTGGCTTAACTAGCTAGCCACCTAGCTAGCCATCCGTCTAGCCAGCTCCCTTAACTCACTGGTTAAACTAGGTGGCCATTCGGCTAGCCAGCTGACTTAATTAGCTAGCAAACTACCTAGCCATGTGGCTAGCCAGCTGACTTAACCAGCTGATTTAACCACGCAGCCAGCTGGCTATTCAGCTGACTATACTAGCGAGTGACCTAGCTAGCCAGTTGGCTAGCCACTTGACTTAATTAGCTGACTTAACCAGCTAGCCAGCTGGTTAGTCAGCAGTATCAACTATCTGACTTAACTTGTTAGTCAGCTGTCTAAGCAGCAGACATAACTAACTGACAACACTAGCTAGCCTGGTGGCTACCCAGCTGACTTAACTATCTAGCTACTTAGCTAGTGAGCGGGGAAAACAGCTGAGTTAACTAGCTGACTTAAATAGTTAGCCAGCTGGCTAGCCAACTGACTTAACTAGTTCACTACCTAGTTAGCCAGCTCACAAGCCAGCTGACAACTAGCTGGCTTAAATAGCTAGCAAGCTGGCTGGACAACTGACATAACTAACTAGCTACCTAGCTAGCCAACTGTCTAGCCAGCTGTCTTAACTATGTTTCTTAACTAGCTAGCCAACTGGCTAGCCAGCTGACATAACTAATTATCTACCTAGCTAGCCAGCTGGCAAGACAGCTGACTACTGGCTGATTTAAATAGCTAGCAAGCTGCCTGGACACCTGAATTAACTAGCTAGCTTCCTAGCTAGCCAGGTGGCTAGCCAACTGACTTAACTAGGTCACTACCTAGCTAGCCAGCTGGCTAGACAGCTGACTTAACTTGCTGTTTTAACTAACTGGTATGCTTTCTAGTCAGTTGAATTAACTAGCTTGCTACATAGCTAGCTAGCTGGCTATCCAGCTGAATTAACTAGGTGACTTATCTTGCTAGCAAGCTGTCTAGGAGCTGAAATAACTGGCAAGCTACCTACCTAGCCAACTGGCAAGTGAGCTGACTTAACTTGGTCACAACTATCTAGCCAGCTGGGTAGGCAGCAGACATAACTAGCTAGCTAGCTACCTAGCATGCTTCCTTGCCAGCTGACTTAACTAGGTGTATTAACTAGCTAGCCAGTTGGCTAGCCAGCTGAATTATTTGCCTAGCTACCTAGAAAGCCAGTAGGCTAGCCAGTTGAATTAACTAGCTAAATTAACGAAGTAGCCAGCTGGCTAGCCTACAGAATTAACTGGCTAGCTACCTAGCTAGACAAGTGAATAGCCAGCTGACTTATCTAGCTGACATAACAAGACACCTGATGGCTAGCTACCCAAACTAGGCAGGTGGCTAGCCAGCTGACTTAGCTAGCTAACTTTACTAGCTAGTCAGCTGACGTAACTAGCTGACTTAAATAACTAGCTACCTAGCAAACAAGCTGACTTTACTAGCTGAAATAACTAGCTATCTTCCTAGCTAGCTATCTAGCAGGCAAGCCAACTTAAGTAGCTGACAACTGGCTGGCTACCTAACTAGCCAGTTGACTTTACTAGCTGAAATAACTAGCCAGATAGCTGTCTAGCCATCGAATTAACTAGCTTTTAAACTAACTATCGAGCTGGTTAGTCAACTGAATTAACGAGGTGACTTAACTAGCTAGTCAGCTGGTTAGCCAGTTGAATTAACTAATTGACTAACGAGCTAGGCAACTGGCCAGTCAGGTGACAAAACTAGCTGACATTACGATTTATCCAGCTGGCTA
>NW_007037273.1:14898-16055 GCF_000164805.1 Carlito syrichta
GACATAAGTAGACACCTGATGGCTAACCAGCTGACTTAACTAGCTACATATCTACATAGCTCGCTGGCTTACCAGATGACTTAACAACCTAACCATCTAGCTAACCTGCTGTCCAGCGTGCTGACTTAACTAGGTGACTAAAATAGCTAGCTAGCTGGCTAGCCAGTTGACTTAACTCGCTAACTTATCTAGCTAGCAAGCTGACTTGATTAGCTGATTTAACAAGCTAGATACTTAGCTAGCCAGCTGACTTAACTAGCTATTTTAACTAACTAGTTGCCAAGCTAGCTATCATGTAGCAAGCTGACTTATCTATCTAGCTAGCTGACATATCTAACTGACTTAACTTGCTAGTGTCCTAGCTAGCCAGAGGGCTTAACTAGCTGAAATAACTAGCAAGCCAGCAAGCTACACATCTGATGTAACTAGCTTTTTAACCAGCTAGCCTGCTGACTATACAACTGACTTAACGAGCTGACTTAACTAGCTAGCCAGCTAGCTAGCCGGCTGACTAAACTAGCTGACTTAACTAGATGTCCAGCTGGCTAGCCAGCTGACTTAATTACCTAGCTACATATGTAACAAGCAGCCTAGCCAACTGATTTAACTAGCTGACTTAACGAAGTAGCCAGCTGCCTAGCCAGCAGACTTAACTAGCTAGCTACCTGGCTAGGCAGCTGGATAGCCAGCTGACTTAACCAGCAGACATAACTAGATAGTTTGATCGCTAGCCAGCTGACTTAACTACCCACCTACCTACAAACACCGCTGACTTGTTAGATTAATTAACTAACTACCTAGCTAGAAAACCTGCTCTCCAGCGTGCTGACTTAACTAGGTTACTTAACTAGCTAGCCAGCTGGCTAGCCAGCTGTCTTAACTAGCCAGCAACCCTGCTAGGCAGCTGTCTAGCCAGCTGACTTAACTTACTGACTTAACTAGCTAACCAGCTGGTTATCTAGCGGACTTAACTAGCTAGCTACCTTGCTAGTCAGCTGACTTAACTAGCTGACAACTATCTAGCAACCTAGCTAGAAGCCTGGCTGACCAGACGACTTAACTAGCTGATTTAACCTAATAGCCAGCTGACTGACCAGCTGACTTAACTAACTAGCCAGCTGGCTGGTGAGCTGAATTAACTAGCTGTCTTAACCAGC
>NW_007037274.1:0-787 GCF_000164805.1 Carlito syrichta
AGCAGTGTGGATTCAGAGGCAGCCCGTTTTCGTAGAGGGCCTTTAGTGCAGGCCACACTTATTCATGTGTCCTTTGCAGTGCTTTTAAGGAAAAAAGGAGTTGCTGATCATCAAATTCAACAAGTACCTCAGGTTTTAAATTTGGAATAATAGGCGGTGGAATGCCAAATATGATTTCAAAAGGGGTGAGGCCCATTTTATAGGGGGAATTGCATACCCTATAGAGGGCGAAGGGGAGGAGAGCCACCCAGTCACCGTCAGTCTCCAGGGTTAGTTTAGTTAGGGTCTCTTTTAATGTTCTATTCATACGTTCTACCTGTCCTGAACTTTGGGGTCTATATGCACAATGTAACTTCCAATCTGCCCCAAGAACCTGAGCTAGCCCCTGTGTTACCTTAGAGATGAAGCCTGGTCCATTGTCTGAACCTATCTGGATAGGGAAGCCATACCTTGGCATGATGTCTTCTAGGAGCTTCTTGGCCACTACTTGTGCTGTCTCATGTTTAGTAGGAAACCCTCAGTCCAGCCTGAAAAGGTATCTATAAACACCAGTAAATACTTATAATCATACTTCCCAGGTTTTACCTCAGTGAAGTCCACTTCCCAGTATGCTCCTGGCTGGTTTCCTCTAAGTCTGGTTCCTGGGTTAGATCTGTGTGTAGAGGCATTAGTCACTTGGCAAGCATGGCACTCATCCACGATTTGTGCAATTTTGTGGTGTGAGTCTTTGATGGTATTTTTGCATGGCGTGTTAGGTCTCTCATCCTTTTTACTCCCATATGCATAC
>NW_007037275.1:0-885 GCF_000164805.1 Carlito syrichta
GGCAGTAGTGGGAAACTGTCAGGGGAGGGAGGGGCATACTTCATCAACAAGGGTACCTGCATGATCAATGTTTATATACCTAACCCTGAAATGTATCCCATATCTTTATATTAAATTTTTTTTAAAGTGATGTTCTATGCCGAACCAACAACAAAAGGAGACTGAGCCTATGTCTTACTACGTCATTTCTCTTCTTTCCTTAAAAGTCAAGTTTCTTGAAACAGTAGCCTGGGTTTTGTTTTCCAAGTCACCAGCCCAAATACAATCTGGTTTCTATCCTGGTCACACCTCTGTTTTCATCAGTCACTAGTGTATTCTCATTGCTACATCACAAGTAGAACCATCAGCTTTAGCTGACAAACTCTAGAAGCATCTAATACTGTTGGCCATATACACCATCGTCCCATTCTTCCCTACTTGTCATCTGTTGTGGCTCTATCCTACCTTCTCACCAGCCAGCCCTCTCATCCCCCTTCCTAGCTCTCCCTCCTCCCTTTCTCTTACAAGCTGCTGTTCTAGGGTCTTTTCTTCAGAAACCTTCTCTTCTTTAGACTACCTTCTTCCTGTGTGACCTCAGCCATCATCATAAGAGGATGACTCCTTAAGTTTTCTCTACACCTTAGATTCTCTCCTGAGCTCCAGGGACATACTTTCACCCCATCTCAGATTCTGCAAGCCCAGAATACACTCATTTTCTTCCACAAAAGATGTACTTAAACCTATCTTCCAACGATATTCCCCATCTCCGTGGAGCCAGCCTAGACACCAAGCTGGGCCTTTTTCTTGGCTTCTGCACTTAAGTGTCTGTTCCACTCTGATCTCATCAGTCAGCAAGTCTTTTGGATTCTCCCTCCTGCGATTCCTAAAGTCTTCCCAGCCTTTACC
>NW_007037276.1:0-1543 GCF_000164805.1 Carlito syrichta
AATGAGCTACTGAGCTGACACAACCCAGCTGAAATTAACTCATCAGTTTACTAGCTAGCTGGCTGACTAATCCAGCTATCTTAACTAGTTAGCTAACTAGCTAGATAGTCTACTCAAACAGCTGATCAAACCCGTCTGTTAACAAGTTAGCCTGCTGACTCAACCAGCTGACTTAACCTGTTCGTTAACTAGCTAACTACCTGAATCAACCTGCTGACTTAACCCATTAACTAACTATCTAGCTAGCAGTCTTAACCCGTTTGCTATATTAGGTAGCTTACTTAACTAGCTGACTTAACTACTTAGCTAGTTGACTTACCTGGCTGACTTAGCTACCTGACTTAACTACCTGAATTAAATAGTTAACTAAATATTTAGCTAGCTGAATTACTAGCTGACTTAACTAGTTTGCAAACTATTTAGGTAGCAGGTTTTAGTAGCTGACTTAAATAGTTAGCTAACTAGTGAGCTACCTGTCTTAGCTAGATGACTTAGCTAGCTAGTTAATTAGCTAGCTGACTTAGCTAACTGACTTTACTAGTTGGCTAAAGTGATAGCTAGCTGACTTAATGAGTTGGTTAAGAAGTTAGCTAACTGTTATAACTATTTGGTAAATGAGATAACTAGCTGTCTTAATTAGTTGGGTAATGAGTTAGCTAGGTGACAACTTGGTGGACGCTGTGGACGACTACTTATCTGTTTTTACACGTTGGTTGACTCCTCAGCTGACTTGTTGGCTGGTTTAACACAAGTTAGCTAAGTTAACTAGTTGGCTGACTAGTTTGCTCACCTAACTAGTCAGCTGACTAATTGGCCGACCATTTAGCTGATCTAATGAGTCGGCCCACAAGTTAGCTGACCTAACTTGTCAGCTGACCAGTTGGTCAAGTAGTCAGCTGATTGGTTAGCTGACTTAAATAGTTGTCAGGCTAGTCGGCCGACCGGGTAGCTTACTTAACTTGTCAGTTGGCAAGAGAGCTCCCAGGTGAGCTGGCTTAACAGGTCGGCCGGCAAGAGAGGCAACTGGTCAGCTGACTTAACTATTCGTTCCATGAGTGAGCGTACTCATCAGCTGACTTAACAATTCAGCGAGCGAGTTAGCTGACTGGTCATCTGACATTAGTCGGCTAGCGAGTGAGCTGAATGGTCAGAAGAGTTAACTAGTTAGCCAGTGAATGAGTCGACTGGTGAGCTGACTTAACTAGTCAGCCGGCGAGTGGCGCAACATGTGAGCTGCCTTAACTAGTCGGCCAACAAGCGAGCCAATCAGTGAGCTGATTAAACTTAGTCAGCTGGCGAGCAAGCTGACTAGTAAGCTGACCTGTTGGCATGCAAACAAACCGACAAGTTAGTTGACCTGTTGGCTGATGAGTGAGCCGACTAATTTACTGACTGGTTTGCAGGCGAGCGAGACTAATTAGCTGACCTAATGGAAAGTGAGTGAACCCACTAGTTTTCTGACCAGATAGCTGAGTTGCTAGCCAACTAGTTAGCTAAGTAACTACCTGATTTGCTAGCTGACTTAACTAGCTAGCTGACTAGC
>NW_007037277.1:0-401 GCF_000164805.1 Carlito syrichta
ATCACCATCACCACCATTATCACCGTCACCATCGCCAATATCACTACCACCATCACCACCACCATCACCACCTCCGCCAATATCACCACCACCACCACCACTATCACCATCACCACCATTATCACCGTCACCATCGCCAATATCACTACCACCATCACCACCTCCGCCAATATCACCACCACCACCACCACTATCACCATCACCACCATTATCACCGTCACCATCGCCAATATCACTACCACCGTCACCACCACCATCACCACCACCTCCGCCAATATCACCAACACCACCACCATCACCATCACCATCACCACCATTATCACCGTCACCATCGCCAATATCACTACCACCATCACCACCACCATCACCACCTCCGCCAATATCACCACCACCACCACCAC
>NW_007037278.1:0-1407 GCF_000164805.1 Carlito syrichta
GGTTTGGAATGGAATGGAATGGAGAGGAATGGAATGGAATGGATGGTATGAAATGGAATGGAAATGAATTCTATGGAATGGAATGCAATGGAGAAGACTGGAATGGAAAGTAATGCAATGGTATGGAATGGAATGATATGGAAAGGTATGGAATGGAGAGGAGTGGAATGGAATGCCATGGAATGCAATGGAGTGGAATTTAGAAGAATGGAATGCAATGGAATGGAAAGGAATGGAATGGAGAGGAATGGAATGGAATGGAGAGGAATAGAATGGAATGGAGAGGAATGGAAGGGAATAGAATGGAGTGGAATGGATTGGAATTCAAATGAATGGATTGTAATGGATAGAAGAAGAATGCAATGGAATAGAATGGAGAGGAATGGAATGGAGAGGAAAGAAATGGAATGGTATGGAATGGAATAGAATGGAATGCAATGGAATGGAATGTAGTAGAATAGAATGGAATTGAAAAGAAAGAAATGGAATGGAATGGAGTGGAATGGAATGGAATGAAATGCAGAGGAATGGAATGGAATGGAGAATATGGAATGGAATGGAATGGAATGGAGAGAAATGGAATAGGATGGAATGCTATGGAATGGAATGGAAAGGAATGGAATGGAGGGGATTGGGATGGAAAGGAATGTAGAGGAAAAGAATGGAATGGTAAGGAATGGAATGGAATAAAGTGGAATGGAATGTAGTTGAATAGAATGGAATTGAATGGAATGGAATGGAGAAGAAAGAAAGGGAATGGATTGGAGTGGAATGGAATGGAATAGTGAGGAATGGAATGGAATAGAATCCAGAGGAATGGAATGGAGAATAATGGAATGAAATGGAGAGAAATGGAATGGGATGGAATGGAATGGAATGGAATGGGATGGAATGGATAGGAATGGAAAGGAATGGAATGGAATGGAATGCAGTGCAATGGAGAGGAATGGAATGGAATGATTGGAGATGAACTGTAAGTAATGGAATGGAGAGGAATGGAATGATATGGAGTGGAATGGAAGGAGAGGAATAGAATGGAATGGAATGAATGGATTGGAATGGAATGGAGAGGAATGGAGTAGAATGGAATGGAATGGAATGGAGAGGAAAGGAGTGGAATGCAATGGTTCAGAATGGAATGGCATGCAGAGGAATTGAATGAAATGGAATAGAATGGAATGGAATTGAATGGAAAGGAATGGAATGGAATTGAATGCAATGGAATGAGATGAATTGTATGGAATGTAATGGAATGGAGATGAATGGAATGGAGAGGAATGGATTGGAATAGAATGGAATGGAAAGGAATAGAATGAAATGGATTGGAATGGAGTGTAGAGGAATGGTATGGAATGGAATGGAGTGGAATGGAGAGGAATGGAATGGAATGGAGAAGAACGAAATGGA
>NW_007037279.1:0-973 GCF_000164805.1 Carlito syrichta
TCTGTAAGTCAGCTGGTTTGTCCTAAAAAAAATGAGTGAGTCTTCAATCCCAGAAGGAGAAAAGATCACACTGCATGGTGGACGGCAGGCACAATTCCTCCCAGGATGTCTAGACTGTCTGCCCTGATGACTAACACTCTGGACCTCAATTTCTCTAGCCAAACCTCACAACATTGTCACCCAGAGCATACAGCACGAGGGAGGGTATATTCTCAGCTCTACAAAGTCAAGGGTGAGTGATGTGGGAACATACAGTGTGAGATGTACAGAGTTGGGTTTACATCGGTATCTCACCTTGAAAATATTATTATTGAGTTATTGACTAATGACCTCTCATCATTCCCAAAAGAGTTCATGCATAGAAATCAGCTGGAAGGACCAGCAATGGTGAGTGAGAAAGTCCTGTCAGCCTCCCAAGACCCTGCAAAAGCTGCTCCCTGAGTCCCCTCTGAGCTTCCAACAATGGTCCTCAGTCCTAGGATTTACATGAATGAAAAAGTCGCCATTTTGAAGGACAAAAAGGAGAAAAGGGAGGCACGAGATAAATTCCTAAAAAGAAAGAAAATAAATTACCAGTAAAAAACAGAAAATTGAATCAGTTCTGAGTTGTTTGCACAATTTTTATTTATTTATTTATTTTTTGTTTGTTTGTTTTTTCTTTGAGTTGGAGTCTCACTCTGTTCTCCAGGCTGGAGTGCAGTGGCGGCTCCCAGCCACTACAGTCTCGACCTGCTGGGTTCTTGTCATCCTTCCACCTCAGTCTTCCAAGTAGCTAGAACTACAGGCATGCACTACCATGCCAGACAAATTTTTGACTCATTGTAGAGATGAGGTCTCGCCAAGTTGCCCAGGCAGCTCTCGAACCTGCAGGCTCAGGCAATCCACTCACCTCAGCATCCCAAAGTGCTGGGATTACAGGCTGAGCCACCGAGCCCGGTTTGTTTGCACAATTTTAAAAGAGGAAGAGTTTAGA
>NW_007037280.1:0-666 GCF_000164805.1 Carlito syrichta
ACAGAGTACCATATATTCTCACTCATAAGTGGACCTTGAACAATTATCATAATGCTACAAAAAGGGATTGGCAGTGGTGGGAAACTGCCGGGGATGTCCCGACCAGCGGGACAAGTAAAACGTGGGCACGAGGAGGACTACCTGTTGTTGGTGAAAAGAGAGAGAGAGACCAAGAGAGAAAGAGACAGGAGACACGCAGAATGGAGGCAAGACAGTGTTTTGATCAAGCCTCTAAATTTTATTGTTAGGCGATTGTTTATATACATAGCAAAGAGGGGCGGGCTGAAATAGGGCGTGTGGCGGCTTATGATAGGAGGAAGAGTAGTGGGTGGTATGAGGAGAGGAGGTGGGAGGGGTGTTGTGGCTTGGCGCGCGCGGGCTTTTTGGAGGACAAAGAAGAAGGCTTATATGAGATGATTGCTATTTTTAAAATGGCTCCCAACATCTCCTCCCTTTCTGTTCAAAGACAGAAGGGATGGTGAGCATTAACCGGGTGAGGGAGTAGGGGCCCGGCTCCTCTCGTGGATTCTCCGAGTCCACCACCATTGGCTCTTGGTATCTTTTGGGGAGGAGAGGCAGAGCCAGAATTGATTTTTGAGAAAATTAGAAAATTAGATACCAACCTCTACGCAAGCCAGGCATGCTCACAGGGATACCCAGAGGAGG
>NW_007037281.1:0-1209 GCF_000164805.1 Carlito syrichta
CTATAAATAAATAAAAAAGCAAAGAAAAAATGTGAAAAGGTTATTAATATACAAATAAGGTTTTGGCAGGAAAACAAAACAGAAAAAGGAGTATAAAATATATATTTATAAAAAAAACCTTATATGGCACATTTCAGTCCTATAATAAAATAGATAGTTATAAAATTTTTAAATAGGGGATAGAAAACAAAAATAAAATGATATAAACACACCAAAAGGGTATAAGGAAAGTTTTAAAAAAATACATACAAAATAGTCTATAAACAATCTAGGCCTAATAAAGTCTTTTCTAAATACAAGTCTCCAAACATTTTCATATTTCTCTTCAAATTTTACATAAAATTTACTTAAGTGCCTAGTTCAAATTATAGTCTAAAACAATCTGTCAGGTTACCATTATAGTCCAAAAATACAAAAGCTATTATTTATAATAAAGCTACAGAAATTAAAGTTTATCATTTAAGTTATGCTAATAACTTCAGGCCTTATAGGTTTTATATAAAAAGGAAATCAGCCAGTGCCTACAATTGTCAAAATATAGGCCTGACTTTATTCCTTTTATTGAGCTACAATCCAGTAATTTCATGCCCACATAATGGTCATACAAATTCCAGCCAGTGCTTGCAAATAATGCCACTGCTAAAACAAATCTGAATGCCTCAATCAGACAGGGAGAGATTTTTTATCTCTGGCTAGGCAGGACTGCACCCATTATCAGCTCTGAAGAAATTACAGAAGACAGACCTTCACCTCTCAGCCCCCCAAATAATTATGGGATCAAAATATCTCTAAAAAATAAATAATTAAGGCATGATAGCTAGCACAGGCTAGACATAAATAAATTTCCCATAGGTAGGTTTTAAAAGGTGTTCAAACATTTCTACTGCAGGCCAAGTGACAACCTATCCCACCCCTTGACAAATCCAGAAAAAACTCCATCAGATGTAAAACTAGGACAGTACAACCTTTTAGTTTGCGGGTTAGGATAATAATCACTAGAAATCCTTTGGAGACATGAGTAAACTAAACATAGGCATTTGGTATTGCATCACTCAGGATCCAATTCCCTAAAATAGAATTTGTTAAACCTTTAAAATTGTTTAACGGTAGGCCTCTGACGGAAAGGGGGAGCCACAAATGTAAATACTCATAAATGTTGTCTATTTGGAACAAATTTTAATCACAGTTTATGAGTTTATTTCCCTAGAC
>NW_007037282.1:0-409 GCF_000164805.1 Carlito syrichta
TTTTGTGCAAAATAAAGCAGAAAGATCCAAAGCAGAAGGATGGTCAGCAGAATACACTCCAATCTGCAACAGATTGGGACCCCAACTCAAAAGTAAGAGAGAGAGAGAGAGAGAGAGAGAAACCCAAAACCTGATGTCTTCACAGCTGAATTTTTTCAAGTAGCTAAAAAGCTAATACCAGTTTAATTCAAACTCTTCACAAAAATGGAAGAGGAGGGAATAATTTCCAAGTGACTACATGAGGCCAGAATTACTCTAACAGAAAGACAAGACACACACACACAAAGAAAAAACAACAACAACAAAAAACACAGCTTAATATCACTGATGAACACAGGCATAACAAAACATAGCAAAAAGCAAGTTAAATTCAACAATACATTTTTGCATATTGTTAGAATTAGCAATA
>NW_007037283.1:0-578 GCF_000164805.1 Carlito syrichta
GAGTGGAGTGAAATGGAATGGAGTGGAGTGGAATGGAAAGAATGGAATGGAATTGAGAGGAATGAAATGGAGAGGAAAGAAATGGAATGGAATTGAATTGAAAAGAGAGGATTGGAATGGAATGCAATAGAATAGAAAGGAAAGGAATCGAGAGGAATGGAATGGGAAGGCGAGGAATAGACTAGAGAGGAATGGAATGGAATGGAATTCAATGGAAAGGAATGGAATTGAATGGAATGGAGTGAAGAAGAATGGAATAGAATCATGAGAAATGAAATGGAATGGAAGGAAATGGAATAGAGAGGAATGGAATGGATGGAATGGAGGGGAAAGGAATAGAATTAATGGAATGGAATGGAATTGATTATATGGTAGCGAATTGAGAGGTTTGGAATGGAATGTAAAACAGTGGAATGGAGAGGAATGTAATGGAGTGGAATGGAATGGAATGGAATGAAATAGAGAGGAATGGAATGGAGAGAAATTGATTGGAATGGAGATGAGTGGAATGGAAGGGAGAGCAATGGAGAGGAATGGAATGCAAAGGAATGGACTGGAATGAAATGGAGTGGAATGGA
>NW_007037284.1:0-641 GCF_000164805.1 Carlito syrichta
ACTAGTCGGCCAGCGAGTGAGCTGACTGGTCAAGCTGACTTACTACTCGGCCGGTGAGTGAGCTGACTCATCAACTGACTTAGTCGGCTGGAAGTAAGTCAATTGTTTGAGGTCTTAACCAGTAGGCAGACGAATGAGCCAACCTGTGAGCCAACTTAACTAGTCGGCCGGTGAGTGAAGTGATGGGCGAACTGCCTTAACTAGTCAGGTGACAAATGAGCCAACTGGTTAGCTGACTTAAATAGTTGGCTGGCAAGCAAGCTGACTAGCTAGCTAACCAGTTGGCCTGTGAGCGAGCCAACAATTTAGTTGACCTGTTGGCTGGCGAGTGAGTCAACTATTTGCTGACCAGCTGGCAGGCGAGAGAGCCGACTAGTAAGCTGACCTGATGGAAAGCGAGCGAGCCCCTAGTTAGATGACCAGCTAGCTGAGTTGATAGCCAACTAGTTAGCTAAATAACTAGCTGATTTGCTAGCCGACTTAACTAGTTAGGTGACTAACTAGCTGGCTATCTAGCTCACATATCTAGATAGCAAAGAAGCTATATGGTGCCTAGCTAGCTGACTTAACTGGCTAGCTAACTGGCTAGTTGACTTACCTATCTAGTTGACCAGCGAGCTAGCTGACTAGCAAGCTGTATA
>NW_007037285.1:0-1245 GCF_000164805.1 Carlito syrichta
CCTTTGGGGGGAAATTCTTTTAATGGCAAATTACCTTCATTGTTGGAAGAAAACAGGCACAAATCTTGTATGCCACAGCAGGATTACTGAAGGTTTTCAGTAAATTGAAATGTGATAAATCATATTGTATTAAAAATCAGGGAGGAGGTTTATTAATTAAAGAAAATCTGTGTGAATCTTTTGCATAGTGTCAATTCTCTTGCATAATACATTCTAAATAAACTGTTAGGGCTTCTGCAAAGTAAAGCTGAATGGTACTGGTAGCTGTTAAATGCAAAACAATTTCTAATTTTTAACTTACTGTTGGCTTGTCTTTTGTCTTTGTATTTTAGAAATAATTTTTTCAGGAGTGATAAGCCTTGAGATGGGAGAAGGTGTTGGTACCGTTTTTAACGTTTTCTCCCTGTGCTAGTTGCATTATGATTTTAGGTAATAATCAGGTATCCTTAGCAATTGAAAAAACATTGACTTGTGATTTGAGGTCAGCCCAAAGGTGCACATAAGCATAATTTTAGCAATCTTTACCGGCTCGCGAGCCTTGCTTATATAGTTTTGCAAATAGAGTTTTATTTATTTATTTATTTATTTATTTATTTTTATTTTCATTTATTTATTTATTTTTGAGATGGAGTCTCACTCTGTCGCCCAGACTGGAGTGCAGTGGCCACTCCCGACCACCGCAGCCTCGACCCGATGGGCTCCAACGATCCTTCTGCCTCAGCCTTCCAAGTAGCTGGAACTACAGGTGCACGCTGAATTTTTTATTTATTGTAGAGATGAGGTCTCACCAAGTTGCCCAGGCGGGTCTCAAACCCGCGGATTCAGGCAGTCCACTCACCTCAGCCTCCCAAACGCATGGGATTACAGGCTGAGCCACCGAGCCCAGCAAGTTTTATTTTTTTATCACTAAAATTTCAGTTAGTTTGATTCAGTTGTTTACTGTGATCTACACATGGCATCATTTCCTTATGACTGTGTCTCCTCTTCTTTCAAATATGGAACCTAGATTTAAATTTTACAATTTAAAAGATGAAAAAAGAATTTAGTAATCTGTATGCCTATTTGGAAAGAAAAATCAGTTTCAAGGTGGGTAAAAATGTATTTGAAATGGTGAATAATGTGAACTTAGTATTTAGATTGTTAATTTATAACTTCCTTTAGACATGAAGATGAGCTTTGAGAATTTATTGTTTTTTTTCTCTCTCTCTCTCTCTTTTTTTTTTACATTGGAGTCTCACTCTGTCG
>NW_007037286.1:0-772 GCF_000164805.1 Carlito syrichta
ATTGCTAGCTAGGTAGCTAGCTAGTTAAGTTAGCTGTATTGCCAGCTGGCTAGAGAGTTAAGTCACCTAGTTAAGTCAGCTGACTAGCCAGCTGGATAACAAGTTAAGTCAGATAGTTTAGTTGACTGATGGCCAGCTACCTAGCTCGTTAATCAACTAGTTAAGTCAGCTGGCAATCCAGCTGTCTAGCTAGTTATCTCACCTCGTTAAGTCAGTTGGCTAGCCAGCTCGCTTGTTAGCTAAAAAGCTAGTTAAGTCAGATGGTTAGACAGCTGGCTAGCTAGCTATTTCAGCTAGTTAATTCAGCTAGCTTGCTAGGTAGCTAGCAAGTTAAGACAGCTAGTTATGTCAGCTAGTTAAGTCGGCTAGCTAGCTAGCTAGCTAGATAGCTAGCTAGGTATTTCAGCTAGTAAAATCAGCTGGCTATCTAGGTAGCTAGCTAGTTAAGTCAGTTAGTTAAGTCAGCTGACTAGCTACTTAAGTGAGCTAGTTAAGTCAGATGGCTAGCCAGTTGTCTAGCTGGGTAGCTAGCTAGTTAAATCAGCTGGCTAGCCAGCTGGCTATCTAGTTAAGTCAACTAGTTAAGTCAGCCCGCTAGCCAGCTGGTTATCTAGGTAGCTAGGTAGTTAAGTCAGCTGGCAAGTTAGCAGGATATGTAGGTAGCTAGCTATTTAAGTCAGCTGGCTAGCCACCTGGCTAGCTAATGATGTCAACCAGTTAAGATAGTTGTCTAGCTAGCTGGCTAAGTAGTATAAGTCAGCTAGTTGAGTCA
>NW_007037287.1:0-672 GCF_000164805.1 Carlito syrichta
CTGTTCTTGATCCTCAGGGGAAATAAAGAGAAGAAAATAAAAGCCATGCACTCCTTATAGAGGACAATAAGTGGAGGGTCACTTAAAAAACATTCCTCTGTGTCAAGGGAAGAGTTTAACAGACTTCAAAAAAGATCCTCCTGCTATTTCTTCTAAGTTTTGTGCCTTCCTGGGATGAGGATGTTAGTACATTTTCCTAAGACCTTCCAAAAGCTATAATATATTTCCACCAGAAGATTCCGAGGTAAGTCAGGATAGTTCTTTAATTCATTTTACCTAAATGCACACTCATACCAGATCTAACAGATAGTTCCTGTTCCAGTTCCAGTTTATAGTTTCCTCTCTTCAGAGGTTACTCTTTCATTAAATTGTGAGTGAAAGTAAAATTTAAGCCTAAATTCTTATGATTCCAAAGTTTTAGGTTTTATATTGCATTGTGCTATAATACCTGAAACAAAAGATTTTAAAAATCCATGAATTCTTATATTCCATATTGTTGATCAATAATGAGATATTAATAAATTATATTTCCTTATTTATCATAATATAGAATATATTTCTGGAAGGGTATTATACAGACACACGTTGTTAGTCTCCAGAGGTATAAATTGCATGTGAAAAAGACACAAAAACTTTGAATTATTGGCACTTGTAGTCTAGAGTAATAGACAT
>NW_007037288.1:0-705 GCF_000164805.1 Carlito syrichta
CTTCAATTAGCCCTCCCCCACCGTCTTTGTTACAAAAAAGCAAGGTTTTTTTTTCTTTTCAAAATCTTTGGACTATCACTTTGGCTAAATAAGTAAATTTTACAATAGCTGTGATTTTGTGTTATAACATGCTTTTAAAACTTTGGTACTTAAACACTTCAAGTTCTCGATTCAGTCTTGCTAGGGTGAGATAAAAACAAGCTCCAGGAACCACACCAACCCCACCCCCTTCAGAATTGCCTAAAGCCAGGTAAATTAATTTCACTAACAGCACTGCCAAATTGCTAACAAACTCTAAGATCTCCTTGTAGACACAATGATTACCATCTAACATAGTATAAATGGCAAAATAGCCAGGGCTTCACCCTCTAACATATCAATTGTTGCAAAAGTATATCAGACCTATTATAAAAACAAAAGAAACTGTTTTCTCTTGCCAATGTTTACCTGTTGTAAATTCTCAATTTAAGCTGCAACCTAACTACATGTCTCTAATGTTAAAATACAACCGTAGATAATTTACAAAGGAATATTTCAATTTATGTTAAAAAATTAGAAGCTTTGGCTAAACATACATATAATGTACAGGACTACTTTCCCTTTTTCAAAATTGCTTTTGGGACAATAGCCTTTTCTCATCATTATTTGCTTAATAATTTTTGCCCGTGCTCTCACTTAATGTTTTATTAGATCCAAATAATATTC
>NW_007037289.1:0-417 GCF_000164805.1 Carlito syrichta
TAAAACCCCGAGTAATCTCAAGCACAATAAAAATAGTAACAAAGTTCAACCAGCAACCCCTATCAGCCAACTACCACCGCTATATAAAGATGCCACCCCTACAGAATCTTCACGAAACAAACTAAATATATCACCCCCAAAAGCAATCCAATCCTCCAAGCCCTTAAACCCAATGTTATCATGATATATTATCCACACCACCACAAATAACTCTAATAACAAACCTAACAACAGCACCCCTCATATAGAAACACTTGACCCCCAAGCCTCCGGATATTGCTCCATAGCCACCGCCGTTGTATATCCAAATACAACCAACATTCCACCTAAATAAATCAAAAATACCATTAACCCAAAAAAAACACCACCAAAACTTAATACTATCCCACATCCAACCCCTCCACTAATAATTAAACC
>NW_007037290.1:0-582 GCF_000164805.1 Carlito syrichta
CCAGAGTCTCATTGAGGTTTTGGATCTCCTTGCTGATTTTTTGTCCTGATGATCTGTCTAGAGTTGTGAGTGATGTATTAAAGTCCTCAGTTATTATGGTGTTAGAGTCAATGTCTTTCTTTAGTTTTCCTAGAAGTTGCTTTATGAATGTTGGCGCACCTATGTTGGGTGCATATATGTTTAGGATAGATATTTCTTGTTGATGGAATGAACCTTTTATCATTATGTAGTGGCCCTCTGTATCTTTTTTAATTTTTGATAGCTTAAATGGTATTTTGTCTGAAATTAGTATCACGACTCCTCCTTTCTTTTGTGTTCCAGTCACCTGAAAATTTGTTTCCCTTCCTCTTACTTTGAGTCTGTGTATGTCCTTTCTAGTGAGATGGGTCTCTTGAAGGCAGTATATTGTTGCCTGGTGATATTTTATCCATTTTGTCATTCTATGTCTTTTCAGTGGTGCGTTTAGTCCATTCACATTCAGACTAATTATTGAAATGTGAGAGTTCGTCCCTATCATGGAGTTCTTATTGAGTTGTTGTTCTTCCACTTGGTTTTTTCTTTTTTCTTTTTGTCTTTCTTTTG
>NW_007037291.1:0-735 GCF_000164805.1 Carlito syrichta
AATTTGAAAGGGACCAGGTTGGGTGGAAAGACCCCTATCCTCCAATATCAGCAATCTGTGATCTAATCACTGATTGCTGCTCTGATCACAACGGTGCAGACAAAAAAAAAGTAAACAGCCATTGTTGCTGCACATTCCCCCATTTTTGAAATGCCTGCCCCTCATGCTGAAGTGACTTTCAGGGAATGTAAAGGGTCACCGATCTTTTCCCAATTCCTCTTTGTTTATCTCTTCTCCCCCTTTTTGGATCCAGACAAAAAAACTAGGTTTTTCAAACAACTAAATATATGATGAAAATTAGAAAGTGACCACACATGCCACAGAAAGATATTGGCTCAGAATAGACCTCAGAAGACCTTACATTTACACCTTAGACTGATCCTTGTTTTAGAGACAGCCTACAACAATTTTAAAAATGCACAAAAACAATAACAGAAATCAGAAAAACCTTTAGGAAAGGGGAGAATCTGATTTCTAGGGTTATCATGTTATTATTTTCAAAGGTCCAGTTTTCAAAAACAACAACAAAATCACAAGACATATAAGAAAATAGGAAACACTATTCAAAGAAAAAATCAATCAAAACTATCTCTGAAAGAAAAATATTGGCAAATCTATTGGAGACATATTTTTTTAAACTATCTAAAGGATGCTCAAAGAAATAAAGGAGAATATGATGAAAGTAAAGAAAACAGTGTATGAGCAATTTGGAAATGTAATAAAGAGATATAAAAC
>NW_007037292.1:0-883 GCF_000164805.1 Carlito syrichta
TTCAGTGTGAAATTTCAAGATGGGGACTTTGGAAAGTGGCATGGCATAGCAACACAAGACGTTACTAAAGTTAACTTTACACTTAATTAGCAAAATACAATAAATTCTTAAGTTCATTTACAGTGAAAATAATCTGAAAAGAAGGGATATAACTGAAGACACATTTGATGACGTAAATGCCCCAATTGATGTGTGCCTTGTGTTTTCCATATTTTGAAAGTGCTTTAAAAAGTCTAGTAGCATGCCCATACCATACAATTCTTTCATCTAAAGTATTAAAACTGTAGCTTCTAGTCTATTTATGAAATTGTGCAATAATCACCACAATCTAATTTTAATTTTTTTTTTTGAGTTGGAGTCTCATTCTGTCGCTCCCGGCCACCGCAGCCTCGACCTGCTGGGCTCCAGCAATCCTTCCACCTCAGCCTTCCAAGTAGCTGGAATTAGAGGCATGCACTACCACGCTGGGCTGATTTTTTGATTTACTGTAGAGATGAAGTCTAGCTGCCCAGGAGGGTCTCGAACCGGCTGGCTCAGGCAATCCGCTCACCTCAGCCTCCCAAGGCGCGGGATTACAGTTGTCTCTAAAATTCAAATATGTTTAGAATGGATCATATTTAATTGTATATATTGTTTCCCCAGAAGCTCGCTAGTACCTAAAACAAGAAATACAAAGAAAACAAAAGGGATGTGGAGTTTGCTGAACAGACACTACCATGTGCATTTCAAGGAGGTATTCTTAAAGTCGTGAACAACTGACCTTTTGACCCCAAACTGTAAGGAAAGCATGCGCTCTCCCTGCCACATGGAAATCTTGGAACTGATCCTGGTAATTTACACTCATAATTTTGATAACTTTTATAGATTAGGTGTATTGTATTAA
>NW_007037293.1:0-761 GCF_000164805.1 Carlito syrichta
AGCATAAGCAAATTTAAAAGGACCAAAATTTTACCATGTACCTTCTCGGACCACAGTGGAATAAAAATAAACATTAACACCAACAAGCTCCCCCCAAAACCCACAAAGACATGGTCACTAAACAGCATGATGCTAAACAACTCCTGGGTCAATGATGAAATCAAAACAGAGATCAAAAGGTACCTGGAAACAAATGAAAATGAAGAAACATCTTACCAAAATCTCTGGGACGCCTTGAAAGCTGTAGTAAGAGGGGAATTTATATCCCTACAAACACACATGAAGAAAATGGAAGGAACACAAATTAACAGCCTAACAAGCCACCTAAGGAAGCTGGAAAAGCAAGACCACAAAAACCCTAATTTCAGCAGAAGAATCCAGATCACCAAAATAAAAGCCCAAATCCAGGACATAGAAGACAAAAAGACAATACAAAAAATCAATGAAACAAAAAGCTGGTTCTTTGAAAGGTTAAACAAGATCAATGGTCCCCTAGCTAGACTGACCAAGAAAAAGAAAGAAAAAACTCAAATAAGCACAATCAGAAACACAAAAGATGAAGTCACATCTGACTCTGAAGAAATACAAAAGATCATCAGAGACTACTATGTACACTTGTATGGAAACAAACTTGAAAACCTTAATGAAATGGAGAACTTTCTGTCATCACACAACCTACCTAGGTTGAACAAGAAGAATTGAGACTCTAAATAGACTCAATAACAATCAAGGAAATTGACTATGTAATAAGAAAACTATCC
>NW_007037294.1:0-462 GCF_000164805.1 Carlito syrichta
ACCACCTACCACTGGGGAGAGGAGAACCTATTCAGTAAATGGTGCTGAGAAAACTGGCTGGCCACATACAGAAGATTGAAACAGGACCCCTATCTATCCCCATACACAAAAATTAACTCTAAATGGATCAGAGACCTAAATGTAAAACCTCAAACCATAAGAACCTCAGAAAATGAAGGACATACCCTCATGGAAATTGGAACTGGCATCCAATTCCTGAACAAAACCCGAAACCCACAGGCCATAAGAGATAAGATAGACATGTGGGTCCTCATTAAACTGACAAGTTTCTGCAAAGCCAAAGAAACCATCAAGAGAGCAGGGAGACAGCCTACAGACTGGGAAAAAGTATTTTCCAACTCCAGGTCTGACAAAGGCTTAACATCTTGGATCTACAAGGAACTCAAACTTGCTGAAAAGAAAAAAAACAAACAACCCCATTATAAAATGGGCAAAAGGAAT
>NW_007037295.1:0-316 GCF_000164805.1 Carlito syrichta
GAATGGAGAGGTATGGAATGGAGTGGAATGGAGAGGAATGAAATGGAATGGAATGAAGAGGAATGGAATGGAGAGGAAAGGGTTGGAATGGAATGGAATGGAAAGTAGCGGAATGGAATGGATATGAATTGTATCAAATGGAATGAAATGGGGAGGAATGGAATAAAGAGGTATGTAATGGAATGGAGAGAAATGGAATGGAATGGAGAGGAATGGATTGAAATGGAATGGAATGGAATGGAATGGAATGGAATGGAATGGAATGATATGGAATGGATTGGTATGGAATGGCATGGAGAAAAAAGGAATAGAATGG
>NW_007037296.1:0-830 GCF_000164805.1 Carlito syrichta
GGTGTTTACCTTTCTGACTTATACTGTTTCTTGATTTTTTTGGCCTGTCTCTGTTTAGCTATCAGTATTCTTTAGGGAATCTTTCTTACCTGTCTTTTTTCACTTCTTCCCAGCCCTGTGTCTCTCTCTCACCTGATAGTTGGTATGTATATCTGTTTTCCCTCTTGCACTTCTCCCTTTCACTTATTTTGACTTATGATTTTATCATTGTAACTGTTAGTTTAGATCACGCCTGTTGTTGACCTTCTGACCTACACTGTCTCTCGATTTTATTGACCTGTGTCTGTGTAGCTATCAGTACTCCTTAGGCAATCTTTCTTACGTGTCTTTCTTCACTTCTTCCCGATCCTGTGACTGTTTTTCACCTGATAGCTGGTATGTATATCTGTTATCCCTCTCGCACTTCTCTCTTTCGCTCATTTTGACCTATGATTTTATCATTGTAACTGTTGGTTTAGATCACGTTTGTTGTTTACCTTCTGACTTACACTGTTTCTCGATTTTATTGCCCTGTCTCTGTGTTGCTTCAGTACTCTTTAGTACTATGTAGCTATCAGTACTCTTTCTTACGTGTCTTTCTTCACCTCTTCCCAGCCCTGTGTCTCGTTCTCACCTGATAGATGGTATGTATATCTGTTTTCCCTCTCGCGCTTCTCTCTTTCTAACTCCCTATTGACCCCCCCTTCCTCCATTATTTTCCTCTTCTATATGCCCCCTTTTTTAAATCTAGGGACCAAGACTGCAAACTGCTGAATAGACAGACTGTAAAACGGAGGGAAAAGTGAACAAAACCAGAAGACCCTCATAAGGAAGAACAGGTCATTGCAGAA
>NW_007037297.1:0-784 GCF_000164805.1 Carlito syrichta
CTTGGCACACAGAAAAACTTAACATCTGCATGGTACACTGGGGTGAGAGGAGTAGGCTGTTCACAGGCTAGAAGCAATGGGCTAGGTCCTCTCTGCCCCAGAGCTTGACCGGTTGACCCCAGACTCACATCCCTTACCCATCGTAAGCATACAGCTGGCATCAACACAGCTCTTCAGAATCTGATTCTCCAGGTTGTATTCAAACTGAAAGCTACAAAATATCCTTTCGAATAAACTGCTCCTCTACTTAACTTTCAGTAATTTGTTGTGGCTTGCAGTTAAATTACTGATGCAGATGTCAAGAGAAAAGCAGCGGAGAACATGGTAATGATGATGGCAATGGATGATGCTGATAGAAGGAAGGAAAGAAGGAAGGAAGGAAGAAAGGAAGGAAGGAAGGAAGAAGAGGAAAATCTAGACTACAAGGAACTTTACAAACAAGCCTTCTGAACTGACTCATTTAAATTGTGTGAATGTAGGTTTTAACATCGAATTACATCTTTTATGCTTAATAGTTATCTGTTTCTCGTGTTTAGTAACTCTCTTAGTATGCTACTTTTTAGTATCTCTTAGATTTATATATAATTATACTTTGTAAATTGTCAGTGTTAAAAATTTAGGGTTAAGCCAGGCTTGGTTGTTCAAGCCTATAATCCCAGCACTCTGGGAGGCTGAGGCGAGAGGATTATCTGAGTCCACAAGTTCAAGACCAGCCTGGGCAACATGGTGAGATCTTATCTCTACAATAAATTGAAAAAATTAGCTGGGTGTGGTAGCACGCACC
>NW_007037298.1:0-792 GCF_000164805.1 Carlito syrichta
CATCTGGCTAGCTAGGTAGCTAGTGAGTTAAGTGAGCTGGCTAGCCAGCTGGCTAACTGGTTAAGTCAACTAGTTAAGTCAGTTGGCTAGCCACCTGCCTAGGTAGGTAGCTAACTAATTAAGTCAGCTGGCTAGCCGGCTAGCTAGCTAGTTAAGTCAGCGAGTTAAGTGAGCTGGTTAGGCGTCAGGCTAGCTAGGTTCCTGATAGTTAAGCCAGCTGGCTAGCCACATGTCTATCTAGTTAAGTCCACTAGTTAAGACAGCTGGTTAGCCGCCTGATTATCTAGGCAGCTGGCAAGTATTACCAGCTGGTTAACTGGCTTGTCAGGTATTTGGCCTGCTAGTTAAGCCAGCTGGCTAGACGGTTGACCAGCAAGGTGGCTGGCTAGTTAAGCCAGCTTGTCATCTGACTGTCCATACATCTGGCTGTCTATAAAAGCAAGGTGGCTAGTCGGCTGGCCAGACCGCTAGCAAGTTAGCTAGCTGCCTAGCCAGGAAGCCAGCCAAGTAACTAGCTAGTTAAGCCAGCTAGCCAGGAAACTATCTAGTCAGCTAGTTGTGTCAGATATTTAGCCATCTAGCTAGTTAAGTCAGGCAGCAAGTGAGCTAACTAATCATCTAGCTAGTAAAGTCAGCTAGCTAGTCAGGTTGTTAGCTCTCTAGTTAAGTCAGCTAGTGAGTCAGCTAGCTAGTCAGCTAGATAGTAAAATCAGCTAGCCAGCTAACTAGCCAGTGAGTAGCTAGTTAAGTCAGCTATCTAGAAAGATAGATAGCCTGTCTGCTTGCTAGTTA
>NW_007037299.1:0-726 GCF_000164805.1 Carlito syrichta
CACCACTGGTCTAGAAGGAACACCCTTCATTCCCTTTTATTTTTTCCTAAGCAGTTTCACAGGTACTGTGTGCTTGGTGATTCCAAGGGGACAAACTCTGGAAAAGTGGGAACAAGTGGGAGAAAGGAGAGCAAACCCTAAGCTTAACTAGGGAGCTGGGAGCTTTGTCCCGGACAAGGTCTGTCTTCAGGATTGCTCGTGTAGGAAACCCCAACACTGTCTTCTCTCAGACACCTCATAGGTCTTCGTCTAGATCCTGGCAACAGTTGGAGGAGGAGGAGTCTTCTCCCACCCAGCCCATAGGTGAGAAGCAATGCTCTTGGGCCATACATTCCTACATATTGTAGTTGTGAATGTATTTCCCCTCCCCTCAAGGAAGATGTTACATAGGAAAGGTAGGCCTGGTGGGGTGGCTCACACCTGTAATCCTAGCATTTTGGGAGGCCGAGGTGAGAGGATTGCTTGAGCCCAGGAGTTTAAGACCAGCCTAGCCGGGCTCGGTGGCTCAGCCTGTAATCCCGCGCCTTTGGGAGGCTGAGGTGAGTGGATTGCCTGAGCCCGCGGGTTCGAGACCCGCCTGGGCAGCGAGACCTCATCTCTACAATAAATCAAAAAATCAGCCGGGCGTGGTAGCGCATGCCTGTAATTCCGGCTACTCGGAAGGCTGAGGCGGAAGGTCGCCGGAGCCCAGCAGGTCGAGGCTGCGGGGGCCGGGAGCGGCCACGA
>NW_007037300.1:0-879 GCF_000164805.1 Carlito syrichta
TTAACCACTCTTTTTTATAAGCAACTTGCCCTCACTTCCCTGGCTCACTAAAGGGCACTTAACATCATGAATTTTTCAAGGGAAGGCACGTGAGCTGCTCTCTGCCAGGTCTTTGTCAGTAAAGGATGACCTTGAAAAGTCCTGCAGGAAGTGGCCACTTCCGTCCTCTGTGCTCCACCTTTTCTGTGTGCTCACAAAGTCCCCCTTCCTGCCCCAGATCGTGGCACTTTTCAAGCATCATTGATGAGATGCTGCCTCTGGCTGTGGCTGGTCTTAAGCAAAGAAATGTTGGGAGCTGGGGCTGTGAATGAAGTGGCATACTCTAAGGGTAGAAAACAATTTCCATGGAACTTAAATACCTGCCTCATTTAAGCTGGCACCATATGACACATGATTTCACAAATGGTCCCCAAACTTCATTTACTTTACACAACTCAGCTAATTAAGTCTTGTTCCCTCCCTCAGGCACCACAGAGATGCATCCACAGTTAAGGCTTGAGCTTTTGTGACAAGAAACAGAACCAAAAAAAGACCTGCTAAGAGAAATTGGAAATGGATATTCAGACACGTTTGTCAAAAGCAGTGATTGCATCGCTTCTGTGTCCAGCCAGACCCCAGACCCCAGTGTCTACCAGAGGGTCTTTTTCTCTTGCACAGCTTCCTACAGGGCTAGGCTTTGCCAGAAGCGAGAGATTATATTCTCAGGGGCATGGACATCTCTCATGCAGTGAAGAGGCATCTTAGTGGGGAAGTGAGTCATCTTGGGAGCTGGAGGAGTAGGGGTAAGCCTTGACAATGGCCCACAACAGGAAGGTGCCCTAGAGAACCTGCCATCCTCATCCCTATTCCCTGAAGGGAGCTCCCAGGGGCCATGGCCAG
>NW_007037301.1:0-333 GCF_000164805.1 Carlito syrichta
TCTGACTTAACTAGCTCTTATTCTTGCTAGCTAGCTGGCTAGCCAGCTGACTTAATGAGCTGACTTAATTAGCTAGCCAGCTGGCTAGCCAAATGACTTAACTGTCTCACTATCTAGGTAGCCAGCTGGCTAACTAGTTAATTCAGCTAGTTAGCTGACTAAACTAGTTGACTTAAATAGCTGGCCTGCTAGCTATTCAGCTGAATTAACTAGCTTGCTCCATAGCTAGCTAGATGGTTAGCCAGCTGATTTAACTAGGTGACTTAACTAACTAACCAGCTGTCTAGTCAGTTGATTTAAGTAGCAAGCTACCTTGCTAGCTAGCTGACTAGG
>NW_007037302.1:0-710 GCF_000164805.1 Carlito syrichta
AAGTCCTTGGTCAGAGTAATCAGGCAATAGAGATAGATAAAGATGTATCCAGGTAAAAAAAAAAAAAAGAAAGTCAAATTATGTCTCTTCACAGAGATACGGTTGTTTCTATTTTTAGAGAACTGTAAGGACATCCCTAAATTACTCCTAGACTTAATATGAGACCTCGGTGAACTCCCAGGATACAAAATCGATGTTCAAAAATTAATAGCATGTCTATATGCCGACAGCGTTCGAGCTCGGATCCAAATCGAGAACACAATCCCAGCTGGGCTCGGTGGTTCAGCCTGTAATCCCACGCTTTGGGAGGTGTAGGTGAGTGGATTACCCGAGCCCGCGGGTTCGAGACCTGCCTGGGCAACTCGGGGAGATCTCATCTCTACAATACATCGAAGACTTAGCCGGGCGTGGTAGTGCGTGCTCGTAGTTCCAGCTACTTGGAAGGCTGAGGCCGAAGGCTCGCCAGAGCCCAGCAGGTCGAGGTTGCGGTGGCGGGGAGCGTGCCTCTGCACTCCAGTCTGGGCGACTGAGTGATACTCCAACTGAATCCAAAAAAGAACACGCTCCCTTTTACAACAAAGACGCACACACACACAACCTGAAATAATTTTATATAAGGAGATGATGCATGTCTACAGAGAGAAATGCAAAATGTTGTTGAAAAAAATGAAAGAGATACAGACAAATTGGAGACCTCCCAAGTTCATGAA
>NW_007037303.1:0-747 GCF_000164805.1 Carlito syrichta
CCATTAAAATAGCAAGCAGACAGCCCCCGAATGGATCACACTATTCTCCAGCTATGTATCTGACAACGTGATAACATCTGTGAGCTACAAGAAAATCAAACACTCAGAAAAAGAGACAAACAATCCCGTTCAAAAGTGGCAAAAATACACGATTGGACACTTCTCATAGAAGAGATGTGGGAAGCCAGGAGACACATGAAAACGTGCTCAGCCTCACTCATCATCAAAGAAATGCAAAGGAAAACCACATTGAACTACCACTTAACCCCTGTAAGAACAGCCTTCATTAATAACCCAAACAATATCAGATGCTGGAAAAGATTTGGGGGAAAAAAATGCTTCAGCACTGCATGTGGACTGAAAAGTAGAGCAACGTCTTTGGAAATCAGTATGGCGGTTTCTAAAGGGACAAGAAATTGACCTACCATGTGCAGCTCTAATCACATTTGAAAAAAACCTGATACCAACCATGTCGCACTACAAAGCTGGAATGGATAGAATGAATGTGGAATGTTATGCATCCCTGACAAGTGACAGGTAAAAGGATTTTGCAGAAAGCTTGATGGATATGAATTAGGTCATTCTCCGTGAATTATCACGGAAAGAAAGAATAGAGTTTCAAATGGTCTCCCTCATGAGCTGCACTTGAACGATTAGAGTGCTAGAAGAAAGTGATTGGCAGTAGTAGAAAACTGTTTTGGGGTAGGGGTGGGATTGGCTGTGGAGTTATATTGTTAACGGAGGGAG
>NW_007037304.1:0-840 GCF_000164805.1 Carlito syrichta
TAATCTGGTTAGTGCTGAGTAGAAAGGGGGAGTAAATGGGGTCAAATAGCTCCCAAATGCATCTTAGTGGTCTCAGTGTCAACAGCCCTTTCTGATCCCGTAATGCTCAGTGGGCCTCCATGGCTGACTCCCAACACATGCAGTATTTCCTGAGTGCTCAGGTGTTATAAAAAAAAAAATTCTGAAGTTAGGGTGAGTCTAGGCAGCACTGCTGGCATTAAACTCCTGAGTATCAGATGCATTCCAGAAAAACACTGTGATTAAATTCGTAGTACCTCTGATCGTTGTCAGCACCTGGGAATCAAGGAGATGGCATCCTTAACTCTCCACTGTTCCACCATGTTCCCCTCTGAATACTCAACATCGAGTTTGGGAAAAGCAATTCTTTGTGGAAAAGGCAGCTGACCTGTCACATCAGGATTCTGTCAACCAGAGAGTATAAATCTGGAGAAAGATTGTCCACTGGGAGAATTGACTGGGAGCCCCAGGGACCCTTCTCCCACACAAAAGGGCATCTCCCTAAGACTTGTTGGCTGTGCTCCAAAGAACCAGGAGTATCTCCTGGTCTGCCATCCATTATATGCCCCAGTCCTATCTTCTTGTCTCTGAGCTTCAGGCCTCCCCTGGGCACAAGCTTGTTCATGCAGATGCACCCATAGTGCCAGAAGTTGACCTGTTCTTTGGAGATCTAGCATGTCTTGCCCTGAGTTCACTGTGGCTCAGTGGAGGGACTGATGGAGCCCTACCTGTGGTCCAGGACAGGAGTCTTAGCTCAGCACAGCTTCTCTTCACTCCCGTGGGCCAAGTCAGGCCGAGGTCAAATTCTTCCAAGATTTGCTC
>NW_007037305.1:0-797 GCF_000164805.1 Carlito syrichta
TAGACAAGGAGGTACACTCTCACCCCTTCTATTAGCATTGTTCTGGAAGTCCTGGTCAGAGTAATCAGGCAATAGAGATAGATAAGATGTATCCAGGTAAAAAAAAAAAAAAAAGAAAGTCAAATTATGTCTCTTCACAGAGATACGGTTGTTTCTATATTTAGAGAACTGTAAGGACATCCCTAAATTACTCCTAGACTTAATATGAGACCTCGGTGAACTCCCAGGATACAAAATCGATGTTCAAAAATTAATAGCATGTCTATATGCCAACAGCGTTCGAGCTCGGATCCAAATCGAGAACACAATCCCAGCTGGGCTCGGTGGTTCAGCCTGTAATCCCACGCTTTGGGAGGTGTAGGTGAGTGGATTACCCGAGCCCGCGGGTTCGAGACCTGCCTGGGCAACTTGCGGAGATCTCATCTCTACAATAAATCAAAGACTTAGCCGGGCGTGGTAGTGCGTGCTCGTAGTTCCAGCTACTTGGAAGGCTGAGGCCGAAGGCTCGCCAGAGCCCAGCAGGTCGAGGTTGCGGTGGCGGGGAGCGTGCCTCTGCACTCCAGTCTGGGCGACTGAGTGATACTCCAACTGAATCAAAAAAAGAACACAATCCCTTTTACAACAAAGACACACACACACAACTTGAAATAATTTTATATAAGGAGATGATGCATGTCTACAAAGAGAAATACAAAATATTGTTGAAAAAAATGAAAGAGATACAGACAAATTGAAGACCTCCCAAGTTCATGAATCGGAAGAATCGGATCACCGAAATGTTTGTACTGCCTAAAGCG
>NW_007037306.1:0-779 GCF_000164805.1 Carlito syrichta
TAGCTGACCAGCTAGCAGAGTTACTAGCCACTAGTTAGCTAAGTAACTCTCTGAATGGAAGCTGACTTAACTAGATAGCTGACTAGCAAGCTGGCTATCTAGCTGACATAACAGGCTAGCAAAGAAGTTATCTAGCTGTCTTGATACCTGACTTAACTAGCTAGCTAGCTGGCTAGTTAGCTGGCTAACTGACATAACTATCTGGCTGATTAGATAACTGACTAGCTAGTTGACTTAACTAGCTAGCTCACTATCAATCTGACAAGCTAGCAGACAACTAGCTAGCTAAATTGCTGGCTGACTTGCTAGCTGACTTAACTAGCTAGCTGGCCAGCTAGCTGTCTTAACTAGCTGACTAACTACTTAGCTGGCTAGCAGGCTGGCCAGCAGACATAGCTAGCTACCCACCTCATTGCCTAGATATCTAGCCAGCTGGCTTAACTAGCTAACTACCTGGCTGGCTAGAAGGCTAGGAAGCCACCTAGCTAGCTAGCGGGCTGGCCATCTGGCTAGCCAGCCTGCTTAAATAGCAAGCTGTCTGGCTGGACAGTGTGATAGCCAGCCGTTTTAACTAGCCAGTCACCCTGCTGGTCAGCCGGCTAGCCAGCTGGCTTAACTAGGTGGCCATGTATATGATCAGCCTGCTAACCAGCCAGCTTATCTTGCCAGGTACCTAGCTAGCCAGCTGGCTAACCAGTTGTCTTAAGTAGCTGACTTAACTAGATAGCCATCCAGCTAACCAGCTGGCTTACCTAGCTAGCCACCGAGCTAGCCAGCCG
>NW_007037306.1:2400-2951 GCF_000164805.1 Carlito syrichta
ACCAGCAGACTTAACTAGCTAGCTACCTAGCTAGACAGCTGGATAGCCAGCTGACTTAACGAACTGACATAACTAGACACCGGATGGCTAGCCAGTTGACATAACTTGCTACCTACCTACATATCCCACTGGCTTGCCAGCTGTCTTAACGACATAACTACCTAGCTAACCTGTTAGCCAGTGAGCTGACTTAACTAGATGACTTAACTAGCTAGCCAGCTGGTGAGCCAGCTGACTTAACTAACTGACTTAACTACCTAGTCAGTTGACTTAACTAGTGGGCTTAACTAGCTAGCTACCTAGGTAGCCAGCTGTCTTAAATATCTGATTTAACTAGCTAGCTACCTAACTAACTATCATATAGCTACTTGGCTTAACTAGCTGACTTGACTAGAGAGCTGACATATCATGCTAACTTAACCAGCTGGTTACCCAGTTGGCCAGCTGACTTAACTAGCTGAAATATCTAGCGAGTCAGCTGACTACCCATCTGATATAACAAGCTTTTCAACTGGCTAGCCAGCTGGCTAGACAACTGACTTAACAGGCTG
>NW_007037307.1:0-4116 GCF_000164805.1 Carlito syrichta
TTCTATGTCCTGGATTTGGACTTTTATTTTGGTGATCTGGATTCTTCTGCTGAAATTAGGGTTTTTGGTCTTGCTTTTCAGCTTCTTTAGGTGGCTTGTTAGGTTGTCAATTTCTGTTCCTCCCATTTTCCTCATGTGTGTTTGTAGGGATATAAATTCCCCTCTTATTACAGCTTTTAAGGCATCCCAGAGATTTTGGTAAGATGTTTCTTTATTTTCATTTGTTTCCAGGTATCTTTTGATCTCTATTTTGATGTCATCATTGACCCAGGAGTTATTTAGCATCATGCTGTTTAGTGTCCATGTCTTTGTGGGTTTTGGGGGGACTTTGTTGGTGTCAATGTTTATTTTTATTCCACTGTGGTCCGAAAAGGTGCATGGCAGAATTTCAGTCCTTTTAACTTTGCTTATACTTGATTTGTGTCCAATTATGTGGTCGATCTTAGAATATGTTCCATGTGGTGATGAGTAGAATGTGTATTCTGTGGTCTTTGGATGGAGTGTTCTGTAGGTATCAATTAAGTCCATTTGGTCCAAAGTTACATTGAGGTTCCGGATCTCCTTGCTGATTTTTTGTCCTGATGATCTGTCTAGGGTTGTGAGTGGGGTATTGAAGTCCCCAGTTATGATAGTGTTAGAGCCAATATCTTTCTTTAGTTTTCCAAGAAGCTGCTTTATGAAAGTTGGCGCACCTATGTTGGGTGCATATATATTTAGAATAGATATTTCTTGTTGATGGATTGAGCCTTTTATCATTATGTAGTGGCCTTCTGTATCTTTCTTGATTTTTTAATAGTTTGAAGGGTATTTTGTCTGAAATTAAGATGGCTACTCCTGCTTTCTTTTGTATTCCATTCGCCTGGAAGTTTGTTTCCCATCCTCTTACTTTGAGTCTGTGGATGTCCTTTCTAGTGAGGTGAGTCTCTTGAAGGCAATAGATTGTTGCCTGATGATATTTTATCCATTTTGCCAATCTATGTCTTTTCAGTGGTGCATTTAGTCCGTTCACATTTAGGCTAATAATTGAAATGCAAGAGTTGATCCCTGTCATAAGGTTCTTACAGAGTTGTTCCTGTTTATTTGTTGTCTTTCTTTGGGTTTTGGAGTTGGTTCATGTGTGTTTTTAATCTTTTGCCTGTACTCTTGTGAAGAATGCTGTTGTTCTTTTTTCTTTTTCTTCTGTGTTCAGTACTTTCTTAAGTGTTTCTTGTAGAGGTGGCCTGGTAGCGGCGTAGGTTCGTAGGGATTGGATGTCTGGAAAAGATTTCAATTCTCCCTCATTTATGAAGCTTAGTTTGGCTGGGTAGGTTATTCTTGGTTGAAATTGTTTCTCTTTTAAAACTTTGAAGATAGGGCTCCAGGCTCTCCTGGCCTGAAGGGTTTCTGTGGATAAATCTGCTGCTATTCTAATTGATTTTCCCTGGTAGGTAGTCTGGCCTTTTTCTCTTGCTGCCTTTAGAATTTTTCCTTTCATAGTTACTTTGTTTAGGCGAATTATTATGTGTCTGGGAGTTGGTCTTCTCGTTTGTTGTCTTGCAGGGGTTCTCTGAATCTCTTGTGTTTGAATTTTTTCATCCTTAATGAGATGAGGGAAGTTTTCTTGAATGATTTCATGAAATGTTTGTTCCAGTGTGGCTTCGGTTTCTCTTTCTGCCTCAGGAAGCCCAATTATTCTTAGGTTTGGTCTCTTGAAGTGATCATTCATCTCTTGCAGGTTTTGTTCTGTCTTTTTGAGCTTCTTTTCTATGCTTTTGACAGTTTGGGTTAGTTCTGTGTTTTGGTCTTCAAGCTCTGAGATTCTTTCTTCGGCTTGGCTGATTCTGCTTTCCATGCTTATTAGTCTGTTGTTCATTTCCATCACAGTATTCTTTACTGCTGTCATTTCTGACAACAACTCCTTCCTATTTTCCTCTTGTCTCTCCTCAATTTTTTTAATTCTCTCCATTAATGTCTTGATGTCTGGGTTTGTTGCATGTAGCCAGTCATTCTGGGGACTCTTCATTGTCTGTGTTCCAGTCATTCTGGGGACTCTTCATTGTCTGTGTTTTCTCATTGTCTGATCTCCCAGGGGTCTGTGTAAGACCTATATTCTTCTTTTGGTTTTTCTTCATTTGTGCGGTTTTTTCCCCCTCCTTACTTTTTCCTTCCCTCCACGTCACCGTCTTCTTTAATTCTGTTATTCAGGGGTAAAGGGATTGGTTTTACTTCTGTTTGTTCAATCTCCTATTCTTTATGTACGTCCTCTTACTTTGTTCAATTCTGAAGTTGCACTGTAGGTTGGAGGTGGTCCTTTTTGCAGTTTTGAGATGTACTTAAGGGGAGAGCTGTGATTCAAAATCTGTCTGCAGGTCCTGGTATTCGCTGACAGGCGTGTGGATAATGTGGAACCCACTTCCCACTGCCCTGGAATCTTTCCAGGGCAGTGGGGCTGTAGGTTTACTCCCTGAAATAAAATGTGGTTAGCAGAGGGGAAAGAATGGAGCAGATAGTGGGTTGAAAAGGGGAGTGGAGAGATAGAGGAGTAAAGGGGGAAACAAACGAGTGTGCCACAAATAGAGAGAGAGGTCTATACTGAAACAGATAAAAACAATAGACCACCGCTACAGTCGAACCAACTCTCATACAAACAAAAATAAAACATATAGTGATGCTAGCATACCAGCTATCCAACCATCTTATTAGTGTGCTGTTCCTCTATACAAAGACCTGGTTCACAGACAGAATAAAAGAGAAGAAAAGGAAAAGGAAAAGAGAAAAAAGGGAACAATACAGTAGGAATAGAATTAAGTCATTAAACTAATAGAATCAATGAAGCACACTCTGAGACATTTCGTTTAAGTCCAATGTCCTTTCAGGTCTGATTTCTCGTTTTTTTTTTTTTTCAAGCTGGTAAATTAGTTTGCAGTTAGGGTCAGTTCCCCTGATCTGCTGTGAAGGACAGTTCAGAATAACCTCGGTTCAGAAGTTTGGTCTATGTCTTTATGAAGCTTGTCTCTCCCGTTTCGGTGTTGTTACCTTGAATCGCCAGCAGGTGGTGCTATCTCATCTGCTCGCCCCAGAGGGGGTGGGGCCGGACAGGAACAAGATGGCTGCCTGCCTCCGAGCAGGCAACAGGAGCCCCGCGCCGGGTGGGCAGGACAGTCTCCGTCGCAGGAGCGGTGGCAGCGATCCCAGCAGATCTTCCCTGAAGCGGTTTGATGTGGATCTCCTCTGGCCGGGTTGTGATGAGCTACCCGTGCCAGAGGCCGCGGCGGGCGCGGCGGCGGCGGGAGCGCTGGTGGGGGGAGGGGCTGCGGCAGCAGCGGGAGAGGACGATGCAGTAAAAATGTCCAGTCCTTGCGATGTTCCAGTGATAGCGATGGCCGAGCTCTGTTTGAGGAGTAGGCTGCAATGCTGGGGTCCCCAGCCTCCCGGGGGCGAGAGTCAGAGACCCACTGCAGATCTCCCTTGCAGAGGGCTTCAGACACCGGGTTGCCAGGTCGCCATCTTGCCCCCTCTCTCCAGGATGCTTCTTGACATACTTCTCTGATGCTTTCAAAGCCAGCTCAGAAACTATAGACACCAACTTGTATCCACAAGATGAGATTGTGAAATATACTGTATGCTCATTTGTGAGGTGTTCTCTTAAAAACTTGTCAGCTCAGGCCAGGTACCGTGGCTCAAGCCTATAATCCCAGCACTTTGGGAGGTGGAGGTGAGAGGATTGTCTGAGCTCAGGGGTTCGAGACCAGCCTGCGCAACTTGGCAGCCTTGACTGTACAATAAATTAAAAAATTAGCTAGGCATGGTGGCACATGCCTGTGATTCCAGTTTATTGGAAGGTGGAAGTAGAAGGATCACCTGAACCCAGCAGGTGGAGGCTGCAGTGACTGTGAGTGTGCCACTGCACTCCAGTTGGGTGACAGGGTAAGACTCCAACTCAAAAAAAGAAAAAAAGAAAAAAACAAACCCATCAGCTCTTGGTACTTTCTGCTTTACTGTTTTCCATGATATCTGAGGAGGTTTGTGGTCTAATCTATTTATTTTATTTTCATTGACCTCATAAATATTATATTAACCTTAAATTATGCTGTTCTCCAGATATGATATATTTATATGTTATATACAATATAACCT
>NW_007037308.1:0-858 GCF_000164805.1 Carlito syrichta
GTGATTATTATCCTAACCCGCAAACTAAAAGGTTGTACTGTCCTAGTTTTACATCTGATGGAGTTTTTTCTGGATTTGTCAAGGGGTGGGATAGGTTGTCACTTGGCCTGCAGTAGAAATGTTTGAACACCTTTTAAAACCTACCTATGGGAAATTTATTTATGTCTAGCCTGTGCTAGCTATCATGCCTTAATTATTTATTTTTTAGAGATATTTTGATCCCATAATTATTTGGGGGGCTGAGAGGTGAAGGTCTGTCTTCTGTAATTTCTTCAGAGCTGATAATGGGTGCAGTCCTGCCTAGCCAGAGATAAAAAATCTCTCCCTGTCTGATTGAGGCATTCAGATTTGTTTTAGCAGTGGCATTATTTGCAAGCACTGGCTGGAATTTGTATGACCATTATGTGGGCATGAAATTACTGGATTGTAGCTCAATAAAAGGAATAAAGTCAGGCCTATATTTTGACAATTGTAGGCACTGGCTGATTTCCTTTTTATATAAAACCTATAAGGCCTGAAGTTATTAGCATAACTTAAATGATAAAACTTTAATTTCTGTAGCTTTATTATAAATAATAGCTTTTGTATTTTTGGACTATAATGGTAACCTGACAGATTGTTTTAGACTATAATTTGAACTAGGCACTTAAGTAAATTTTATGTAAAATTTGAAGAGAAATCTGAAAATGTTTGGAGACTTGTATTTAGAAAAGACTTTATTAGGCCTAGATTGTTTATAGACTATTTTTGTATGTATTTTTTTAAAACTTTCCTTATACCATTTTGGTGGGTTTAAATCATTTTATTTTTGTTTTCTATCCCCTATTTAAAAATTTTATAACTATCTATTTTATTATA
>NW_007037309.1:0-855 GCF_000164805.1 Carlito syrichta
GCTATCATCCATAACTCCACAAACAACAGATGCTGACGAGGAAATGACAAACAGGGAACACTTCTACACTGCTCGCGGGAGTGTAAATCAGTACTAGCTCTGTGGATAAACATTTGGTGATTCCTAGACGATCTAAAAATCGACCCTGCCCTCCTCCTACTGTGAATATATCAGGAAGAATGAAATCCCTCTATAAAGGAGATATTTGCACATGTACGTTTATCGCCACATGGTTCGCAGTAGCAAGAACATGGAACCAGCCATATTGCCCATCTAAAGAGGACTGGATTAAAAATATGTGGTACGTAGGAACAATGCAATATTATGCAGTCAAAACGAGAACAAAATCACGATGTTCACGGAAACCTGGATGGAGTTAGTGTCTATCCTCCTGGGTGACCTTTCACAGAAGCAAAAACTGAGTATCACATGTACTCACTCATAAGTGGACCTTGAACGACCATCTTAATAAAAAAAAAAAGATTTTCAGAGTTGGTAAATCGGAGGGGAGGGGGAGGGGCAGGATTTGCAGTAGTAGCATTCTGTCGGAAGAGCGGGGAAGTTCGGGGACAGGCCTGACCCACAAGGGTTCCTGTAAAATGAATATTAATATATTTCACCCTGAATTGTACCCTACATCTTTCAAATTACAAATGAAGAAGAAAACGTTTATACCAGATCCCTGAATCCATGGCCAGTCATTGGAAAGAAATTCTTGTTTCTATAGCCTTAATCACTTTTTTCCACACCCAAATAAAACACATACCCTTGTTTTATTGAAATGTGCTTAGATAAATATCCTATTGCTGATTTTTAATTAACTTATTTTTGAAATATATCCCAGTTGACTCATTC
>NW_007037310.1:0-1752 GCF_000164805.1 Carlito syrichta
GATGCAACCATCTCAAAACTTCCAGATAAAAATGTTGTTTTATCATTTGATGCGGAGGAACAAATTCCACGTGTACTACATGGGGGCCACACTTCAAAAGAGAATTTTGTTTTTGCTTTTTGGGTTTTTTTTTTTTTTTGTATTTTTCGATTCCTTCCCCTATGTCTCTTTTGTAGACTTTTTTTGACTCTTCGAAAATGTTATCTTCAAAACTCAATTTTTTACTTGAATAACATTGTTTTCCCTTAAAGAAAATTTTCTACAGTATTCGACTGGGTTGAGATATTATGTGTTCGCACCCAATCTCTAACCTTAAGAGCTTGTTCTCTTGGGAAAGGCAGATACTTGGGCAACCATGATGGCTTATTCCGAGTTCGGTGCTCTGGGAGTGCAGGGAGAAACCCTCCCTTATCCATGGTGCAAAGCTGGGAAAGTGCTATCAAGGAAGGCCTCCCAATGGAGGTGACTCTGAAGGCGTACACACATCAGTCAGGCAGAGAGCAAGGCTTGTGGTGTGAGTGGCTGGGGGACCACCAGCATCTGCAAAAACTTGGCTGTGAGAGATGAGAACACCATCGCTAAGTGACAGAAGTTCAGTCTGGCTAGAGTAGAGAGGAATTACACAAACTTATTATGGAAGCAATACTTGTTCATTGTGTAAAATTTGAAAAATACAGGAAAAGAGAAAGCATGCCATGGCTAGCTTCAAACCCCAGAGTTTATTGCTGTGAACATTTGTTGCATTTTTCTCATCCCCTACATGGGTATTCATAGAACAGCATGTTTGCTGTGATCCTATTTGGCTTAGACCATAGATATGTGTACAGGCATAAAATGCATTTACATATACATGTGTGAAAATGCACCAAGTCAAGTTCGGATCATGCTTACATGTTATTTGTTATCTGCTTTTTTAACATTACAGTATACTTAAATATTTTTAATGTCCTTGGATGCAATCATATTTGAAGTAAGCTATTGAGTTGCAGCGGTTCATTTTTGTGATTAAAAAAAAATTATTGATCGGGTGTGGTGGCTCAAGCCTGTCAACCCAGCACTGTGGGAGGCCGAGGCATGAGGATTGCTAGAGCCCAGGAGTTCAAGACCAGCATGGGCAATGTGGTCCTCTTCTCTACAATAAATCAAAAAATTAGCCAGTTGTAGTGGTGTGTGCCTATAGTTCCAGCTGCTTGGAAGGCTGAGGCGGAAGGATCGCTGGAACGTGCCACTACACTCCAGACTGGACAACAGAGTAAGACTCTCACTCAAAAAAAAAGAACAATTCTTAAAACTAACCATCTTGATGCTTCTCTACAGGAAGAATGTTTCTTGAACCAGAGTATGTGAGTATGACACGCCGTTTTCTCACATTTTTGAGCCATTCTGCATCCCAGATAAATGGAAGTGTTACGATGTCCTTCAAAAGATGATCAACTATTAACCATTTAGGTAGGTACACCCTGCATTTTGAGAGAGCTTATATGTGTCCCTGACATTAATAGACCATTAACCAAGGGGCAGCAGTCATTGATGTGTTGTATTTTGGGAAAAGACAACTTTCAGAACAAAATGTGTACCTCAGAAAAAAATTCAAAGTTAAAGTCATATGTTTATGTGTAACGGAAACATTATCAGGCATATACATGGTGTGATTTCTAGAAAACAGATGCAGGCATATGTTACACTGAAAGATCACCAGGTGAAGATGCCCCTCTACCATGGTTTAGATTGCAAATATGCTTTATGCCACTG
>NW_007037311.1:0-902 GCF_000164805.1 Carlito syrichta
CCTAGCTGACTTAGCTAGCTGACTTAACTGACTGACTTAACTAGTTAGCTAGCTGACAACTACCTGAATTAGTTAGCTAACTATTTAACTAGCTGAATAACTAGTTGATTTAATAATTAGCTAACTTGTTAAGTAGTAGACTTAAGTAGCTGACTTAAATAGTTAGCTAACTAGTGAGCTAGCTGACTTAGCTAGCTCACTATTTAGCTAGCTGACTTAGATAACTGACTTAACTACTTGGATAACGAGATAGCTAGCTGACTTATGAGTTGGTTAACGAGTTAGCCAACTGTTTTAACTTGTTGGGAAACGAGTTAACTAGCTGGCTTGACTAGTTGGTTAACGAGTTAGCTAGGTGACTTAACTTTGTAGCTGATGAGTCGGCAGACAACTTAGCTCTTGTAACACATTGACTGACTACTCGGCCGACTTGTTAGCTGGCTTAACAAGATGGACAACTAGTCGGCCGACTAGTTAGCTGAGTCAACGTGTTGAATGACGAGTTGGCCCACTAGTTAGCTCGGTTAACTAGTTGTCTGCTGGTTTGCTGACCTAAGTAGTCGGCCGACTAATTCACCGACTAGTTAGCTGGACTAACTAGTTGGCTGACAAGTTAGCTGAGCTAACATGTCAGTTGAAAGGTAGCCGACTAGTTGGCCAATTGGTTAGCTGACTTAACTTGTTGGCTGGCTAGTTGTCTGGCTTAAATAGTTGGCCAGCGAGTGAGTTGACAGTTGAGCTGACTTAATGAGTCAGCTGGTGAGTGAGCCGACTGGTCAACTAACTTTACTAGTCGGCCGTTGATTGAGCCAACTGGTCAGCTGACTTAACTAGTCAGCCGGTGAGTGAACCGACTGGTGAGCTGAGTTAACCTGTTGACCGGTGAGTGAGCTGACTGCTCA
>NW_007037312.1:0-764 GCF_000164805.1 Carlito syrichta
CAGCTGAAATAACTATCTAGCTATCTAGCTAGCCAGCTGCCTAGGCAGCTGACTTAACAAGGTGACTTAACTAGCTAGCCAGCTGCCTAGCAGGATGACCTAACTGCCTAAATACTTAGCTAGCCAGCTGGATTGTCAACTGACTTAACTAACTAGCTACCTAGCTAACCAGCTGTTTATTGAGTTGACTTAACTAGGTTAATTAACTAGCTAGCTAACTGGCTAGCCAGCTGACTTAACTAGCTAACTACCCAGCTAGGCAGCTGGCTAGCCAGCTGACTTAACTTGCTGACTTAACTAGCTAGCAAGCTAACTTAACTAGCTGACTTAACCAGCTAGCTACCTTGCTCACTAGATGGCTTAACTAGCTGACTTAACTAGCTAGCTTCCTAGACAACTATGTAGCTAGCAAGCTGATTAACTAGCTGACTTAACTAGCTAGTAAGCTGACATAACTAACTGACTTATATAGCTAGCTTCCTAGCTAGCCAGCTGACTTGCCTAGCTGAAATAACTAGCTAGTCAGATGGCTAGGCATCTGACTTAACTAACTTTTTAAGTAGCTAACCAGTTGGATAGCCAACTGACTTAACGAGCTGACTTAACTAGCTAGCCAACTGGTTGCCAGGTGACTTAACTAGCTGATTTAACCAGCTAGTCAGCTGTCTAGACAACTACCTTAACTAGCTGGCTACCTATCTAGCCACCTGGCTAGCCAGCTGACTCACCTAGCTGATTTAAGCTAGCAAGCTGGCTAGCCAGCT
>NW_007037313.1:0-752 GCF_000164805.1 Carlito syrichta
CATAACTAGCTAGCTACCTTCCTAGCCAGCAGGCTAGCCAGCAGAATTAACTAGGGGCTTTGAACTGCTAGCCTGCTGGCTAGCAAGCTGACTTATCTAGCTAGCTACCTACATAGCCAGTTGGTTAAACAACTGACTAAACTAGCTGACTTAACCAACTTGCCAGTTGGCTAGCCAACTGAATTAAATCACTGACTTCACCAGCTAGCCAGTTAGCTATCTAGCTGTCTTAACTTTCTAGTTACCTACATTGCCAGTTGTGTAGCTAATTCTCTCAACTAATTGAATCAACCAGTTAACCAGCTAGGTAGCCAACTGACATAACTAGCTCACTACCTAACTAGCAAGCTGGCTAGCCAGCTGACTTAAATTGTTAGCTAACTAGCTAACTACCTAGCTAACAAACTGACTTAACTAGCTGACAACTAGCTAGCAACCTAGCTAGCCAGCTGACTTAAATTGTTAGCTAACTAGGTAACTACCTAGCTAACAAACTGACTTAATAGTAGCCTAGCTATCTAACTGACTTAATCAGCTGGCTAGCCAGCGGACTTAACTAGCTGGCTACCTATCTAGCCAGCTTTCTATCCATCTGACTTACCTAGCTGACTTAAGCTAGCAAGTTGTCCAGCCAACTCAATTAACTAGCTAGCTACCAACCTAGACAGCAGGCTAGCCAGTTAGCTTAAATGGGTGAATTAAACACTAGTCTGCTTGATAGCAAGCTGACTTATCTAGCTAGCGACCTACCT
>NW_007037314.1:0-914 GCF_000164805.1 Carlito syrichta
CCTCACCCTCCCAAAGCCCTGGGGATGACGAAGTGAGCCCCCAGAGCCTGGCCTTGATATTTCATTGAAAAATGAACCAGGCTGGGCTCCGTGGCTCATCCTGTAATCCCGAGCCTTTGGGAGGCTGAGGTGAGTGGATTGCCTGAGCCCACGGATTTGAGACCCGCCTGGGCAGTGAGACCTCATCTCTACAATAAATCAAAAAACCAGCTGGGTGTGGTAGCGCATGCCTGTAATTCCAGCTACTCCAAAGGCTAAGGAGGAAGGATTGCCAGAGCCCAGCAAGTTGAGGCTGTGGTGGCCGGGAGCGGCCACTGCACTCCAGTCTGGGTATCTGAGTGAGACTCCAACTCAAAAAAAAAAAAGAAAGAAAGAAAATGAACCAGAAGGCCTGGTGTGGTGGCCTACGTTTGAAATCCCAATGCTCTATGAGGCTGAGGTGGGAGGATGGCTGGAGCCCAGGAAACCAAGGCCAGCCAGGGCCACACAGGGAGAGACCGTTTCCACACCCATTCAAACAGGTGGTCTGGGGTCAAGGTGCCTGTCATTCCGGCAACTCTGGAGGCTGAATCAGGAGGATCGCTGGAGCCTGTGATTTCAAGGCAGGGGGTGAATGACATTCATTTTCATGGACCTCAGCCTGGGCCACAGAGCCATATCCTGTCTCCAAAAACATCAGAATCATACACAGATTCTCAACTGCACATGGTGTGTTCACAGGGTGACTGGGTTTATAGCCAGGAAAAATGGGATTGGGGGAATAAATGTCCCGGGTTGAGGGATGTTTCCCTGGTCTTTCTTGGCAGAAGGTCCTCCTTGCCGAGTCAGAAGGTTGACCTGCCTGGGGCACATTTCACACCTCGGAGAGGAGAGCCTTCAGGAACCCAGCCAGGAAACCTTGGGAACTGCCACAC
>NW_007037315.1:0-770 GCF_000164805.1 Carlito syrichta
CTCCAACTCAAAAAAAAAAAAGAAGCCACAGAGAGAGACCACATGGGGAAGCCTTGTATCTACCTGAAAAGAGAGAGATGCTTAGCTAACCACCTGCTTGCTTCTACAGCTCCTGTCACTATCTAACTACAATCACACAAGACGCCCCAAGCCAGAACAACTAAGTTAAGTCCTCCCCAATTCCTGAGCAATTTCCTGAGAGAAAATAAATGATTGTTGTTGCTGTCTTAAACCATTAACTTTTGGTGTCATTTGTTATGTGATAATAGATAACTGAAACACCTTTAGAAGCTCAAGGTAAAACATCAACCATTTACTTTCATGGAGCTTCTATACCAAATCTTCCTCATCCTTGGCAAGTGAAGAACAACTATTTTCAGTGTTGCATTTATGGGATAGCTGTTTGGACTTACTATCAACCCTAAATTTGTAGATACAATTACCAAATAGATCACGGTCATTCATTTATCTATTTTAATATTTATTTGTATAGACAGGTTCTGGCTATGTTGCCTGGGCTGATCTCAAATTTCTGGCTCAATTGATCTTCCTGTCTTGGCTTCCAAAACTGCCGGGATTACAGTCATCCTGTACTATTTGTGAATTTAATCAACCAATCATTTTCTCAACATAGATGGGACACTTTCTCTGACTCCCTGAGTTAAAAATTCCTTCCCCATGTTCCCAAGTACCCAGGCCCTGGATGCTAACTTTATCATACAGCATTAAACTGCTTGTCTTGTTCCTTCTCTCCCACTGACCAGTAGCAA
>NW_007037316.1:0-653 GCF_000164805.1 Carlito syrichta
GTGTTACTACTACGCAAACCATTACAAACAAAAGGAAATCTCTACCAAAACCCAAATGTCTTGTATTTCGGTAGAATTGCATGAGACCTGCAATAGCCCAAATTGTCTTCAAAATGGACAAAGTTTAGGGTTTCACACTTTCTGCTTTCACCAAAGTCCAGTAAACCAAACACAGAGGCAATGGTATAAAACCCTAACGATTGATCCATGGAACAGAACGAACACTGAGGAATCAGTGGACACATTTATTGCCACATACATTCCGTGGGAATAGGGCAGTCCGTCCACACACACTTCTCAGAAAACTGGATACTCTCATGCATAATCCAGCAGTTCCACTTCCAGCAAAAGCCACAACACAGGTAAGAAAATACAAGAAAAGAAGAGTCTGTGAACTCACGGTTAAGGGTCCATGTCCAAGAGTGGCCTGACTGAGGTTCCCTCGACGTGGTAGGGCGGCCCCAACTCCGTCACCTGCGGGGGGCCCAGCTCCGCCACCAGCGGGGGGCCCAGCTCCGCGGCCAGCGGGGGGCCCAGATCCGCGGTCGTTCCAGTCACAGCGAGCCACACTCTGGGGGTCCCGCAGCGTGGGGAGTCCGAAGCAGTCCGTGGGAGGCCGGGGACCTGGAGGCGGAACCGCATTTTCGCCTGGG
>NW_007037317.1:0-862 GCF_000164805.1 Carlito syrichta
CATGCTATTGAGAGACCCAAGAAACCAAGAAACTTATTTGCTGGAAAAGCAGCGTCTTAGTTCACTATATTTCATATATCCCCACCTCATGTTTACTATATATTTTGTGTATTCCTACCTCATGTATTTTATGACTACCTCATGTATTTTATGAAATCTTAGTACTTTGAATCCTACCTCAGACCCCGTAGAATTAGGCATATGTCGGGTTTTAAGCAGTGTTTGTATTTAGAATCCTCGGGTTAAGCATTGTCAAACCCAAACCAGTAGGCTAACTTATGCTTTTACAATGGGATGTAAAGGATAAAGTGATAAGCCTCTTTCAAACATTCCTACAAGGTGGCACCAGACTTAGAGGATCCACCTCCTCTCTAGGTGGGCTTTATCACCGGTTTATATCTCAGTGATAATTTACAGCAGTGGCTATGTAAACCTGCAGGGAACAAAGACCTTTATAAAAGTAACTGCCTTGCTATTATAAGCTTGCTATTATAAATTCCCAGAATTAGTATATGATTTTCTACCCCACATTCACTGTATGCGTTCGCAGCATTCATATTTAAAAACTTTGTTAAGTTTGGCTTTTGTTGTCCCATAATGACTATGCAAAAGTTAAGCAAACAAGCTTTCCTAAGTAAGCCTTGGGCTGGATCGGTAAACTAAAAGGGCTAATGTAACCCTTTGTCTGCCGGCCCAGGTTACTTCATAAACCGAGATTGTATGGACCTAACTTACCTAACATTTCACTCGACCCATTACGTGGGTTTCTGTCAATCACGGGCAGCACCCACCAATACCAGGTATTCCCGTACCCATTAAGGAGAATTACCCAATCATGTAAAATCAAGGTTTGGAGTTCTTT
>NW_007037318.1:0-359 GCF_000164805.1 Carlito syrichta
CTGCTCTGAGTGGTCCTCTGGTGGGAACACAAGGAGCAACCAGTCTGAAAACTAGCCTAGATGAGAGAGTGGGGGGTGTAGACAGAGGATAAATACTGCTGGAGGTACCTGGGTAGGTGACTGGGAAGGACCCAGAAGACAGACTGTGGGGCTGGGACTAGCCTCAGTGGGGTTGGGGACATTGTCCAAAGTCACTGGAAAACCCACTCAGAGTTTTTTTTCTTTTTTTTTTTTTTTTTTGAGTTGGAGTCTCACTCTGTCACCCAGACTGGAGTGCAGTGGCCGCTCCCGGCCACCGCAACCTCGACCTGCTGGGCTCCGGTGATACTTCCGGCTCACCCTTCCGAGTAGCTGGAACT
>NW_007037319.1:0-335 GCF_000164805.1 Carlito syrichta
GGACACCCACAGACTCAAAGTAAGAGGATGGGAAACAAACTTTCTTTTTTAACAGAATACAAAAGAAAGGAGGAGGAGCAATCTTAATTTCAGACAAAATACCCTTCAAGCTATTAAAAATCAAAAAAGATACAGAAGGCCACTACATAATGATAAAAGGCTCAATCCATCAACAAGAAATATCTATCCTAAACATATATGCACCCAACATAGGTGCACCAACTTTCATAAAGCAAATTCTTGGAAACTAAAGAAAGATATTGACTCTAACACTATCATAACTGGGGACTTTAATACCCCACTCACAACCCTAGACAGAACATCAGGACAAAAAA
>NW_007037320.1:0-643 GCF_000164805.1 Carlito syrichta
CAGAGCTGTATGCAACGTTTCCTGTATACAAAGTGCACAACTCCATGGTGCCACACTGAGCGACATGACCGGTTCGCTGTCATCTTTGGGAAAGCATGATTTGTTCACCTATTGAATTCTAAAGTGTTTTTGATTTGACCTGTCCGTCTCCTATCCAAAGCCATTGCTCTTCCGTTGGCATTTACGAGGAAGAGCTGACAGGCTTGGCTTGCTGGCTGTGAGTGTGCATCAGCTTGGGAAATGCTGTGTCAAATGTTGACTGCATTGTGATGTATTTTCCAGTCGTTTGATTCTTGTGTGCTGTACGGTGTAATTCACGATTCTCAAGGTACGGCTTGAATGAGCATACCCGAGCATGTTATGTCGATACTTCACATGTAGGAATGAGCATGTCAATGGTGTCAGACTGAGTGAAATGAGTGCTACACACTCACTTGTAGAAAAGCAGTGCTTGCCTTCTGTTTGAGCCCTGAAACGTTTTACCCCTTGGCGTTTCTCTAGGCTAGGAAATGCAGTCACTCTCGCGTTGGCCTTGCTGAATAAGCGTATACGGCCTCTGTGATGCTTGTTGTGCATGTGCATCTTCCCGGGGAGGGAGCTTTTTGAAATGTGCAGCGCTCTTTAGGGGCTATCTATGTTATTC
>NW_007037321.1:0-598 GCF_000164805.1 Carlito syrichta
CCGACCGAGTTCTGCCTCAGTTCCTGGAGCTTGGGGCCACTCACCATGTTAAGAATGTGACCAGGAACCTGGATCAGGCTGGTCCATCCTAGGATAGCTCCCTCCCCCACCTTAGCCAGGACCCCAGTGTGTGCCAGTTCCTTCTCAGCTGCTGTGTTGTGCTGGATCAGGGAGGAGAAAGGCAGGTCAAATAAGCCAGGGGAACAGGCCTGCCTTTCTCCCATCTTCCTAGCAGGACACACCTTCCTTCACACATGGCTAATTCTGCATGGGCTGGAAGCTCCCTCTTCCCTGAAGCCCACCTCCTTGCACCTGCTGTCAGCCCCATGTTTAGGTCGGCTCTTAGAACAGAAGTTTTCTTTCTTCTTTTATTTTCATTAGCTTTAAGGGGTACACATGGTTTGGTCTCAGTTGATGCACAGTACAGTGAACAAGTCTGGACTTGGCATGTACCCAATGGGTGACTTTTTATCCCCCTTTCTGAGTCTCCAGTGTCTGTACTCCATTCTCTCTGCCCTTGCAGACCCCAAGCTCATCTCCCACTTACACGTGAGAATGTGCAGTATATTGGTTTTCCATTCCTGTGTTATTTCACTTA
>NW_007037322.1:0-462 GCF_000164805.1 Carlito syrichta
ACGGCACGTCACTGAATGGGGGGGCAACAAGTATTATAGTGGCTTGGTCTTTGGAGTGACGCCTGATTCTCCCTGTTTTTCAGCGTGTATTATCCTACATTGAATGCAAAGGCCTAGCAGAGCTGGATGCAACGTTTCCTGTATACAAAGTGCACAACTCCATGGTGCCACACTGAGCGACATGACCGGTTCGCTGTCTTCTTTGGGAAAGCATGATTTGTTCACCTACTGAATTCTAAAGTGTTTTTGATTTGACCTGTCCGTCTCCTATCCAAAGCCATTCCTCTTCCGTTGGCATTTACGAGAAAGAGTTGACAGGCTTTGCTTGCTGGCTGTGAGTGTGCATCAGCTTGGGAAATGCTGTGTCAAATGTTTACTGCATTGTGATGTATTTTCCAGCAGTTTTGATTCTTGTGTGCTGTACGGTGTAATACTCGATTCTCAAGGTACGGCTTGAATGAA
>NW_007037323.1:0-813 GCF_000164805.1 Carlito syrichta
TCCAGGCAGCGAGGTGGAGGGCCTGACTGTTCCAGGCCGACCACCCCAGCCTGGCTCCGCCCCAACGTGGGCCCTGGTTTACCTGCATCGTTAAGCACTCATGAGAACCTCTCACTTTTCTCCACCAAGACGTGGAAAGCCACTCCCTCTTTGCGACAGTTTAGCGAGTGTCACACAGTTCCCAGTGGCCGAGACCCGCGGGGTCATGCACAATTGTTACCCTGGTGCCTTGGGTTTCAGGTTAAGACATTGGGGGGGTCTACCTGTGGCGACCCCACTGCTCCCAAGGCCCCAGCTCCTGGGTGCCCAGTCTGTACCATCATGCCAAGCAGGGCAGGCACCCCCCATTGACCCCAGGTTAGAATAGTGCACCTTAAGTGCCCCGAGGGCATGGGGCTGCAGGGACTGCAGTGAGCATGGCGCTGCAGGCAGGACAAGCTGAGACAGGTGGCGGGAGGACATGCCTGGAGCGACTCCAGGGAAAACCCTGAAGGAAAGGTCCAGAAGCACAGGAGGGCCGGAGTGAGTGCCTGGGATGGCGCTCCCCTGAGCACTGCAGGCAGAGCGGATCTTACCTCGGGTACTGGGCAGAGGAACAGGCCACGGTATCCAGGCCTGGAGTGCCTTGAGGATGCCATCCCCAGTGTGGAAGGACGCGAATTGCCCCCAGTGTGGAAGGACGCGAATCGCATGCGTGTGCACAACCTATGTATTTTATAAACCTCCCCTTAATTAACAAGAAAATTTTCATTATGCCTCCAATGTGAACCAAGGCAGTGGCACGAGAACTTCCAGGGCTCATAATATGATATC
>NW_007037324.1:0-725 GCF_000164805.1 Carlito syrichta
AGCTTGTCAGTTTAATAAGCAACCATTTGTCTATCTTCTCTCTTAAGTCCTGTGGGTTTCGGGTTTTGTACAGGAATTGGATGCCAGTTCCGATTTCCATAAGAGTATTTCCTTCCTTTTCTAAGGTTCTTATGGTTTGAGGTTTTACATTTAGGTCTCTGATCCATTTGGAGTTAACCTTTGTGCATGGGGATAGATAGGGGTCCTGTTTCAATCTTCTGCATGTGGTCAGCCAATTTTCCCAGCACCATTTACTGAATAGGTTCTCCTCTCCCCATTGGTAGGTGGTGGGGGCTTTGTCAAAGATGAGTTGGTTGAGAAATTGAGGTTTTGCTTCTGGAATCTCAATTCTGTTCCATTGATCTATATGCCTGTTCCTGTACCAATACCAGCTGTTTTGATGATTGTAGCTTTATAGTAAAGTTTGAAATCTGGTATTGTGATACCACCTGCGTTGTTTTTTTTTTTGGCTGAGGATTGTTCTGGCTATTCTTGGATGTTTGTGTTTCCATATGAATTCCTGTGTTTTTTTTTCTAGGTCTGACAAGAATGTTGTTGGTAATTTAATGGGTATTGCATTGAATTTGTACATTGCCTTAGGTAAGATGGACATCTTCACAATGTTGATTCTTTCAATCCATGAGCATGGGATATTTTTCCACTTGTTCATGTCGGCTTTTGATTTCTTTGACAAAGATTCGAAATTTTCATTGTACAGGTCTTTC
>NW_007037324.1:1882-3959 GCF_000164805.1 Carlito syrichta
CCATTTCCTTCTGGTTTCAAGTTTGTTTCCATACAAGTGTACGTAGTAGTCTCTAATGATCTTTGTATTTCTTCAGGGTCAGATGTGACTTCATCTTTTGTGTTTCTGATTATGCTTATTTGGTTTTTTTCTCTTTTTTTCTTGGTCAGTCTAGCTAGGGGACCATCAATCTTGTTTACCCTTTCGAAGAACCAGCTTTTTGTTTCATTGATTTTTTGTATTATCTTTTTGTCTTCTATGTCCTGGATTTGGGCTTTTATTTTGGTGATCTGGATTCTTCTGCTGAAATTAGGGTTTTTCTGGTCTTGCTTTTCCAGCTTCTTTAGGTGGCTTGTTAGGTTGTCAATTTCTGTTCCTTCCATTTTCCTCATGTGTGTTTGTAGGGATATAAATTCCCCTCTTATTACAGCTTTTAAGGCATCCCAGAGATTTTGGTAAGATGTTTCTTTATTTTCATTTGTTTCCATGTATCTTTTGATCTCTATTTTGATGTCATCATTGACCCAGGAGTTATTTAGCATCATGCTGTTTAGTGTCCATGTCTTTGTGGGTTTTGGAGGGACTTTGTTGGTGTCAATGTTTATTTTTATTCCACTGTGGTCCGAAAAGGTGCATGGCAGAATTTCAGTCCTTTTAACTTTGCTTATACTTGATTTGTGTCCAATTATGTGGTCGATCTTAGAATATGTTCCATGTGGTGATGAGTAGAATGTGTATTCTGTGGTCTTGGATGGAGTGTTCTATAGGTATCAAATTAAGTCCATTGGTCAGAGTCTCATGAGGTTCCGGATCTCCTTGCTGATTTTTTGTCCTGATGATCTGTCTAAGGTTGTGAGTGGTGTATTAAAGTCCCCAGTTATTATGGTGTTAGAGTCAATGTCTTTCTTTAGTTTTCCTAGAAGTTGCTTTATGAATGTTGGTGCGCCTATGTTGGGTGCATATATGTTTAGGATAGATATTTCTTGTTGATGGAGTGAACCTTTTATCATTATGTACAGGCCCTCTGTATCTTTTTTAATTTTTGATAGCTTAAATGGTATTTTGTCTGAAATTAGGATCGCGACTCCTCCTTTCTTTTGTGTTCCATTCGCCTGAAAATTTGTTTCCCATCCTCTTACTTTGAGTCTGTGTATGTCCTTTCTAGTGAGATGGGTCTCTTGAAGGCAGTATATTGTTGCCTGGTGATATTTTATCCATTTTGTCATTCTATGTCTTTTCAGTGGTGCGTTTAGTCCATTCACATTCAGACTAATTATTGAAATGTGAGAGTTCATCCCTATCATGGAGTTCTTATTGAGTTATTGTTCTTCCACTTGGTTTTTTCTTTTTTCTTTTTCTTTTTTTTTTTGTCTTTCTTTTGCTTTTGGGGTTGGTTCGTATATATTTTATTCTTTTCCCTGTACTCTTGTGAAGAACGTTGTTCTTTTTTCCTTTTCTTCTGTGTTTAGTACTTTCTTAAGTGTTTCATGTAGAGATGGTTTTGTGGCTGCATAAGTTCTTAGGGATTGGATATCTGGGAAAGATTTTAATTCTCCCTCACTGATGAAGCTTAGCTTGGCTGGGTAGGTTATTTTTGGTTGAAATTGTTTATCCTTTAGGACTTTGAAGATAGGGCTCCAAGCTCTCCTAGCCTGCAGGGTTTCTGCAGATAAATCTGCTGCTATTCTGATTGGTCTTCCATGGTGGGTGATCTGGCCTTTTTCTCTTGCTGCCTTTAGGATTTTTTCTTTTGTGCCTACTTTATTTAGGCGAATTATTATGTGTCTAGGAGTTGGTCTTCTCATTTGTTGTCTTGCGGGGGTTCTCTGAATCTCTTGTGTTTGAATTTTTGTATCACTGATTAGATGAGGGAAATTTTCTTGAATGGTCTCGTGGAAAGTTTGTTCCAATGTGGTCTCTGTTTCTCTTTCTACCTCAGGGAGTCCGATTATTCTTAGGTTAGGCCTCTTGAGGTAGTCACTCATCTCTTGAAGGTTTTGTTCTGTCTTTTTTAGCTTATTTTCTGTGTTTTTAAGAGTTTGGGTTATTTCTATATTTTGGTCCTCAAGCTCTGAGATTCTTTCTTCTGCTTGGGTAA
>NW_007037324.1:4300-16096 GCF_000164805.1 Carlito syrichta
TCCCTCTGTTTTACAGTCTGTCTATTCAGCAGTTTGCAGTCTTGGTCCGTTCAGAGAATCTCACAAGTTCACCTATGCCGTCGCCATCTTGCCCCGTCTCCCTCAATATTTTTTATTATGATTTTGTGGGGTACAGTTAAGGTGGTTTATACTATATTAACCGAATTGTACAACTACCATTATGACCAATTTTAGAAAAAAGTCTATACTTACAAGCAACCATTCTCCATTTTCCTCCAATTCCCTCAGGTTTGGCAATCCCTAATACACTTTGTGCTTCTATAGACTTGCCCTTTTTGAATATTTTATAAAAATGGAATTAAATAATATGTGGTCTTTGTGTCTAGCTTCTTTTTTTGTTTTATTTTAAAGTTGTAGGGTATGGGTCAGGATTAGGTACATAAGTGCTTTAGGCACAGACGGAGCTTTGGGTCTTTCATTGGACCTCACTTCACCTGGATTAGGATCAAGCATCTTATTGATGTCATGTGCCCCTCCCACCCTCTCTTCCTTGGCAGTGTTCTGACACTGCCATTCCCTTTTATGTAATATTATGATAGGTATACAGGGTCCACTTATGAATGCAAACATGTGGTACAAAGATTTTTATTTCTGTGATAGATAACTGAGTATAATAGACTCCAAATCCATCCAAGTTGCTCCAAAGTCCATAATTTTGTCCTTCTTTATAGCTGCATAATATTACATCGTGCATACGTACCACATTTTAAAAAATTCAGTCCAGTTTTGATGGACAGCATGGTTGGTTCCAAGTTTTTGCTACTGTGAATAGTACTGCAATAAACATGTGTGCGCAGGTTCTTTTTGGTAGAATGATTTGAATTCCTCTGGATATATTCCCAGAAGGAGGATTGCTGGATCATATAGAAGGTCAATGTCTAGTTCTTTTAGAAATTACTACACTGTTTTCCATAGAGATTGAATTAGTTTGCACTCCCACCAACAGTGTAGAAGCATTCTCCTTTCTCCTCATCCTCACCAGCAACTGCTGTTTTTTGTTTTATTAATGATGGCCATTCTTACTGTAGTTAGGTGGTATCTCAATGTGGTTTTGATTTACTTTTCTCTGATAATTAGTGAGACTGAGCATTTTTTCATGTGTTTGTTGGCTACTTGTATATCTTCTTTCTTTCTTTCTTTTTCTTCCTTCCTTCCTTCCTTCCTTCCTTCCTTCCTTCCTTCCTTCCTTCCTCTTTCTTTTTATTTTAAAGCTATAGGGTACTATTCAAGGTTAGGTATACAAATGGTCATTGTAGAGCTAAAGTTTGGGCCTCACTTTGGTCCCCACTTCATGTGGTTTGAGATCAAGTACCCTTATGAAGTGTGCCCCCCCCTCCCCTGACAGTTTCCCACTTCTGTCAATCCCTTTCTTATAGTATTATGATAATTTTTCAGGGTCCACTTATGAGTGAGAACATGTGGTACTCAGTTCTATGTTTCTGTGATAAATCATTGAGTATGATAGGCTCTAAATCCATCAAAGTTGCTACAAAGTTCATAATTTTGTCCTTCTATATGGCTGCTTAATATTCCATCATGTATATGTACCACGTTTTAAAAAACTCCAGTCTACTTTTGATGAGCAGCCCGGTTGGTTCCATATTTTCACTACTGTGAATAGTGCTGAAATAAACATGCATGTGCAGATATCTTTTTTGTAGAATGATCTGAGTTCCTTTGGGTATATTCCCAGAAGGGGAGTTGCTGGGTCAATTTTTAGATCTTTTAGGAATTGCCACACTGTTTTCCACAGAGGTTGTAGTAGTTTGCACGCCCATCAACAGTGTAGAAGTGTTTCCTTTTCCCCACATTCTCTCCAGTATCTTTTTTTTTTTTTTTTTTTTGAGTTATTGATGATGGCCATCCTGATTGGAGTTAAGTGGTATCTCAGTGAGGTTTTAATTTGTGTTTCCTTGATGATTAGTGAGGCTGAGCATGTTTTCATGTATCTGTTGGCTGCTTTTATGTCTTCTTTTGAGAAGGGTCTATTCATATCTTTGGCCCACTTTTTAATAGGGCTGTTTGTTTATTTTCTTTTTGGCACGTTTGAGTTCCTTTCAGATTCTGAATGTTAGGTTTTTGTCAGCTATACAGTTGACAAATATTTTTTTTCCATTCTGTGGGCTGTCTCCCCACTCTTTTAATGGTTTCTTTTGCTTTGCAGAAGCTTTTCAGTTTGATGAGGTCCCAGTTGTCTATCTTATCTCTTATGGCATGGGCATCTAGGGTTTAGATCAGGAATTGGTTGTGTATTCCAATTTCCATGAGGGTGTCTCCTATGTTTTCTAAGATTATTATAGTTCGAGGTTTTATGTTTAAGTCTTTGCTTCATTTGGAGTTGATTTTTTGTGTATCATAATAGATAGGATGTGTCTAGCTTCTTTTAACCAGCAAAATGATATCAAGGTTCATTTGTGTTTAGTGTGTATTAATACTTCATCATTTTATGGCTGAATAATATTTTATTACATGTATATATTACATTTTATTGATCCAATCATTAATTAATGGTTACTTTTGTTGTTTAATATTTTTGGCATTTAAATAACTCTGCTATATATATTCATATATAAGTGTTTTTGTGGACATGTTTTTAATTATCTCAGGTATATATCTCAGAGTCAAATGGCTGAATTATATGGTAACTTCATGTTTAATATTTGAAGGACTGCAAAACAATTTTCAAAGTGGCGGTACCATTTTACATTCCCACCAGAAATTTGAGAGTTTCAATTTATTCACATTTTTATCAAAACCTGTTATTGTTTGCTTTTGAAAATTATAGCCATCCTAGTAGGTGTGAAGTGATATCTTCTTGTTTTGATTTACATTTCCATAATGACTAATGATGCTGAGCATTTTTTCATGTTCTTTTGACCATTCATATACCTGTTTTTGAGGAACATCTGTTTCATCCTTTTGCTCATTTTAAATTGATTTGTCTTCATTTTTATATTGCCATAATGTTTAGAAGCTATTTTCACTGTGTACAGAGTTTAGGTTGGTGGAGTTTTGCTTTTAATATGATATTTCCTTCAGTATGGTTTTTCTTTCATGTGTTGTTTTGAAACTATCTTGATTGTATTGTTTCAAGAAATCTGCTGTAATACTTGTGTATGTTCATCATAAGTAAAGTATCTTTTTTTCTGAGTGCTTTAAAATATTTATTTTTACTGTTGGTTTTAGAGCAATTCAATTCAATAATATGCATTGGTGCAGTTTTCTTCATGTTTCTTATGCTTGGGATTTGTTAAGCGTTTTGGATCTGTGATTCTAGTTTTCAGCCATTATTTCTTCAATTTTTTTAACTACTTATTCAGGTTTCCTAGAATTACAGATATATTAGGTCGCGTGAGGTTGTTTCAGACCTCACTGACACTCTATTCATTTTTTAACTTTTTATTTTGGAACATTGATTCATAAGAAGTTGAAAAGATGGTACAGAAAGGCCCCATGTACCCTTTACCCAGTTTCCCAAATGGTTACATCTTAAGTAACTATAGTATAATACCAATGCAAGTAATTAAAATTTTACAATGTGTGTATAATTTTATGTCAATTTACCACATTTTTATATATGGAACAACCACTGTAATCAAGATGCAGACCTATTCCATTGTCAAAGGGGTTTCCTTTGTTTTAACCTTTATAATCACACCCAATCCCCCACTCCCTATCATGTGATAAATGAAATTACACAGTATGTAACATTTTGGTATTGACTTTTTTTCACTCCACATGATACCCTTGAGAGCTGCCCAAGTTGTTTTGTGTACCAATAGCTCGTTTCTTTTTATCCCTGAGTAATATTCAATAGTATGGATATGATAACATTTTATTGGATGCCAAAAGTGGATTTTCTGTTTTATGTTGTCTGATGGTCAATATGTTTGCATTGTTACATGTGTTCTTGAGCTTTGTTTGAAGATACAGTTAAAATTTTTTTGAAACTTTATTTATTTGTTAGGTGGGACCAAGGAAAATTTAGTATAGCAATAATTATTTTTCACCACAGAGACAATACATTTCTGAATTCTCTGCCTCATGTCTCAAGAATAATGAGGCTTTCCAGTCTGGCTGGCAGGTGAAGATATTATTACTAACCATGTGTTTGTGCTGGTTATTGTTTCCTCTAATACTTTCAGGTGGTTCTTTTCCTGGACACAAGAAGTTTCCTCAAATGTATGCACTAATTAGTAATTTGCTGAGTACATGACAGGGACCCAGTAGATGTCCTAGGTTCTTTCTCTGTGATGCTCTCCCTCTTCAATACTCTGTTCTGTGAACTTTAGCTACTTTGGACTCCCATACTCTCATTTTTGTTTCTTCAACTGAGCAAGCACCCTTTGGGCTGTGGCCTTGAAACTCTCAGTACATTAAACTGAGGCAGTGACAAAAACATTTCAATTGTTTTTGTCATTTCTCATGGGAGTTTAAATCTGGTCCCCATTACTCCATCTTGGTTAGAAGACAAAATAACCATTATAAGAAACACAATCGACTCAGAAGTAGCTTTGGTTTCTCCAGCCCCTCAGTTAGGACAGATATTTTGAGTACCAGGTCAGCAGCAACAAATTCGCTTACTTTGGCACATGATTTTTAAGGCAATCATTTGTTATATTCAGCTGTGTTCCAATGGTATTATTGGTGGTTTTTGTAGCCTAAATTCCATTATTAAGCTGCTATGTGTCTTACCTATTTACATTGAGAAAATTGTCACAAAATGCCATCTTTTTAATTTCTCTTTGTTTCATTTCTGATTTGGATCCTATTTGATTTTATTTGGTGGTGTGTTTTTTCAAAGTTTCATTGTGCTAATTTTTTCTCCAGAGTAGGATCTCTTTTTGTTGTCAAGTACATTTTTTTATTGTACTCATTATAAAATGCTTTTCTACTTAGACATCTGTTCCCTATGAGTCATTTTGACCACAGAGGCAAAATACATTCAATTAATTATTACAGTAATATTTAACAATCTTGTACAAAAATTTTTGGGTACAGAAATTATAACTTTTTATATTTTTGAAATGAGGATTTTGGTAGTGAGGGACTAGTTAATAAATTCTGAAATTTTCTTTGAATTGCTTTTTAAAAAACTTCCACTTTGAAATGATCATAGGTTCAAAGAAGTGTGCAAAAATGTATAGAGAACTTTCATGCACTCCTACTCCTACTCATACCAGCATCCAACAGAATTGCAGTACAGTATCAAAACCATGAAATTGTCATTGGCACCCTGATTTTATTACTTATGTGTATTAATTTGTAGGTCTACACAATTTTGTCAAATTGCGTAGACCTAGCTTTGTGTAACCACCACCATATTCAAGGTATGATTGTCATTTTTTATCTTTTTTATTTTTATATTTTAGCAATTTGTCCATTTTTGTCAGGTTTTAATGACTTTTTTCTTTAGATTTATTGCTTCCTTGAGGCTTTTGTGACACTTCTTAAAATCTTCCCTTTCTTCCATATTCACAATTCCTCCTTCCTCACCTTAATGACTTGTTATATGATATTCAGGGATTTTAATACTTTTATTTTTAGATTATACACACTTGCCCATACATACCAGGGCCTATTTCTTTGCAGAGAAAATAGCATTACTATTTTATTCCAAAGTAGTACATCCCAAATATTCTGTATTTAAAAAGCATTGTTAATGACACTAGAAATGCTCCATCTGTACTAATTTTCTAGTCACCTAATTAGCCATCATCTAGTTTATGCTTGGCATAGACTTCAAGAAATACCAAGAATCGTGAAGACTGATTTTCTTATGGTAGTATTTTTAAGTTCATTTACCAAAGGCAGTTTTTCAGCAGATGCATTATTCTTTTCCCTTTTCTGAAGATAAATATTCTGTTTATAAGTCTTGCAAAAGCTAGTTGAACTTTTGGATTTTACTTATCATTGAGATAAGAATATTTGAATGAAGCAAGGGATAAAGGAAGAAAATAAGAATAAAGTAACACTTTTCACTTGTATATTCTATCTAAGACAATTGGTAGGTTTTATTCATGAACTTTTAAGGTAGACTATCAAAATCCTAGAAAGTATATCTTCTGAGAAAAATGAAGAAGCTACAAATAACTAATTCTAGAACTTTTTCTTTTGTAGTTTAAACCAATGACATTCACTCAATGAGTACGGTAAGTTCATCCCTTAGGCTTCAGCATTATCTTTTCTCCCATAGGAAGAATAGCATTCATTTATGGGGTAAGGCCTTATATTTCTTCACAGAATGGAAAATATTCAAGCAACACCGATGACAGAGAACTATGTGAATCAAAGCGATGATACCATCTTTGAGTGAGATCCTAAGAAATTCACATAATATGCTCCTCCTCATTTTGTTCTTGCAAATGACATTTCTAATCTTAATAAGAAAGGCATTTTGAATATTTAGTGAATTTTTTAAAAAATAGAAGTTGCAGTACTACAAGCTTTAAAAACTTATTTACTATTTCTACCCACATTTATAGTTTCTTGTAAAATAGAAATGCAGTAAGTTAATGCATTACAACTCTTACTAGTCCTGTCTTACAAAGTATTACCCATTGTGTATAATACTTTTTGACACAGGGAAATTAACTGGTGGATTTGTAAGTTGAGGAAAATCTCTGACCTTTCTGTTGAAAAAGTTTGTTGTTTTTAACTGTTTTATTGTCTTGCAATTAAGAATCTTAAAAACTTAAGAAGAAAAATTATTTCAAATGTGAGGTTAGAGAATCACATATTCTGTTGACTGAATTAGTGGAGATTCATCACTAGTGAAATTTGAGTGTAGTTTGTTCTCAGTGAAGTGAGTTCTGATTGTATACTGGCTAACATTTATGAATATATAATTTGAACTCTAGTTTATTCTTGACAATAAAAAAAATTCTATATCTTTTAAATCTCTCTCAATCTACATGTTTTCACTTCAGGCCTTTCTTGTCCTTACAATTTATCTGTTGAACTTGGATTATTTGTTATGAAGAGTTTCCCAGTCTGATGCATCTCTACAGGTCTTTCTGTATATTTCCTACAAATTTGTAGATGAATCCTGAGCCATGATAAAACTCGTGTTAGATCCCTTTTATAAGACTAAGTAGTGTTGCATTTTTTAAAACTAGAATGCATATATGATTACCTCTTTTTCTGTTGAGGTTCAATGCTTAGATTTGTTAAATTATTTGGGCTACAAAACAATGTATTCTAATATATAATTTCTTCATTTATTGCATAGAATATTTTTATGATGCTTTTGCTAATCTACTATTTAGTAACAGTGATACAGTTCATAAAGAGAATATAGGAAAAGCAATAGATTCTTTCTTTTTATTTACTTGTTTCAAAATAATCAATCTATTATTCTCTGAAAGTGCAAAGTTAGTTTTCTAGTTTTAGCTTCCGCACAGCAAAATAAACAATCAACAGAGTAAACAGACAACATACAGAATGAGAGAAAATGTTTTCAAACACTGTATCCAGCAAAGGCACTAATGTCCAGAATCTACAAGAAACTCAAGTCAACAAGAAAAAACAAATAACTCTATTAAAAGGTGGGCAAAGGACATGAACGGACATTTCTTGAAAAAAGACATACAAGTTACCAACAAACATGAAAAATGCTCAATATCACTAATCACAGAAAAATTCAAATTATAACCCCAATGAGATATCATCTCACTCTCAGAATGACTGTTGTTAAAAAGTAAAAAAATAACAAATGTTGGTGAGGATGTGGAGAAAAGGGAACATTTATACACTGTTGATGGGAGTGTAAATTCGTTCAATCCTTGTGGACGACAGTAAGGAGATTTCTTAAAGAAAAAAAAAAACAGTGCTATCATACAATTCGGCAATCCCACTACTGGATAACTACTCAAAGGAAAAGAAATCATATAAAAAAGACAACTTCACTCATATGTTTATTTCAGACCTATTCACAATAGCAAAATCATGGAATCAACCTAAATTCTCATCTATGGTTTATTGGATTAAAAACAATGTGGTGTATATACGCCATGAAATATCACACAGCCTTAAAAAAATGAAATCATGTACTTTGTAGCAACAAGGATGGAACTGGAGGCTATTATTTTAAGTGAACTTAGAAACAGAAAATCAAATACTGCATGATCTCACTTATAACTGGGAGCTAAACAATGGGTACAATGTGAACATAAAGATGGAAATAGACACTGCAGACTGCAAAAGTGAAGGAAAAGAGAGAGGGGCGAAGGTTGAAATACTACTTATTGGGGATTATGTTCATAATTTAGATGATGATTGGCTTGAAGCCCCAGCATCAGCGTTACACAGTATACTCATGTAACAAATCTACACGTGTACCCACAAATCTAAAATAAAATAAAATATCATCATGAACTCATGAATCTCCATTTCTCTATACAAAGAATTCATTCTTTTTCTCTTAAAAATAGTTATATTGTATTCATACTACTTGACAGGTAGTTATTAAATTCTATATATTCTTCATTTTGTCATTTGATATTAGATCTATACGTTATTATATTGTTTTATATGTTTAATGCTAACCACCAGTTCTTCCAGAACAGTCTTTCTAGACATATTGGTTGTCTGAAGGTTTTTCTCTAGTAGATTCCTCAAGAAGAGATCACAGGAATAACAAGTTGTAGTTTTGTAGGTTAATAAATGTTTATGCCCTTCATACTTGCAAGTCAATTTTGCTGGATGTAAAATTCCGAGGTTACATTTTCTTTATGTATCTTAAATGTGTTTCTTCATTTTCTTCTGGCTTAAAGTGTTGTTGGAAAGTCTGATAATCATCTAATTTTTAAATAAACTACTTACTGTTTGTTTGTTTGTTTTGGCCTAGATCGGTGTTTTTAAGTTTCAGCACTACTGATATTTTGGGCAGGAAATTTCTTTTTCTTGGGCAGGGAGCTGTCCTGTGCATTGTAAAATGTTTTTAACAGAGTTCATGATTTCACTAGATGTCAGTAGCATATCAGCTATGACAATAGCAAATGTCTCTATACATTGGCCAATTCTCTATACATTGGCCAATTCTACCCAATATGACAGATTATGGCAGCAATTATGTGAATCAATTACTACATCAAGATAATAAATGCATCAATTACACCCAAATGTTTCCTCAAACTCTTCTGGGTTTTTTGCCCTCATATCTCTTTGCATTCTTTTTTCTTTTCCCTTCTTTTATCTTCCTATACAGTCAACAAATAATCTACTTTTTTTCACTATAGGTAAGTTCTGATATTATGGAAATTTATATTAATAATATTTATATTTATATTAGTCTATATGCAGTCATTTTTACTTGGTTTTATTAACTCAGCATAATTGTTGTTCAATTCATTCTTGTGCTTGCATGTATCATCAATACATTCATTTTGATTTCTGAGTAATATTCCATTGTATAAATATATTTAGTACTGGTTTCATGAGCCCTGTGCTTGACTTAATGCTCTATTGTTTATGTCTTGAAATTCTTAATAATTGTCAAACACAGCCCTGCATTTTCATTTTGTATTTGGCCTGATCATGGATATATTACAAATTGTATCCATATTCCTATTGTTAGACATTTGGGTTACTTCCACTTTGAGCAATTAAAATAGTTCCAGCTACTCGGAAGGCTGGGGCGGAGGGATCGCCAGAGCCCAGCAGGTCGAAGCTGCGGTGGCCGGGAGCGGTCACTGCACTCCAGTCTGGGCAACAGAGTGAGACTCCAACTCAAAAAAAAAAAAAAAGAAAGCTCTTGTGAACAGTCATATATAAGCTTTAGTATGGACAAATGATTTCATTCTATTTGGGTAAATACATAAGGGTAAAATGACTGTATAAGTATGATGGGTACATACTTTTTACTTTTTAAGAAACTGTCAAACTGTTTTCCAAAGTGGTCGTGCCATTTTATATTTCCACCAATAATGTATGAGGGTTCCAATTTTTCTACATCCTCATCAACACTTGCTGTATTTTGGTTATAGCCATCCTAGTGGCTATATCTTTAAGTGACTTTACTTTTAAGTCTATGATTTCTTTCAAGTTAATTTTTGATTACTATACAAAGTGCATGTTACAGGTCATTTTTATCAACATTGATATCCATTTGTTGAAAAATTATTATTATTTAGTAATTTTTGCTATTTTTGCACCTTTTAAAAAATCAATTGACCATATGTGTATGTGTATGTATATAGAATCACACACACACACACACACACACACACACACACACACACACACACAATCTCTATTCTGTTTCATTGATCTTTTTTCTAAATTGATATGCCAATACACTATCTAAATTACTGCAGCTTCATAATAAACCCTTTAATCAAGTAGCATAACTCATCATAGTTCGTTATTCTCTCTCAATTAAATTTTAGCTATTTTAGTCTTTAAATTTCCATATGAATTATAGAATCTGCTTGTCAATTTTTACAAAGGATATGTATTGTAAATGTATTGTAAACTTATATCAATTTGGGGAGAATTTTAACAATATTGAGTTTTCTGGCAAGGTCTAACTCTCCATTTATTTAGGCCTTCTTTCAATTATTTCAGTAGTATTTTGTACTTTACACTGGACAAATTTTTCTCATCTTGTGTCATATTTATAAAAAAAACCACATTATTTTTATTACTGCAAATTTTTAAATTTAATTTTGGATTGTCATTCTTAGCATTTGGAAATGCAACTGATTTTTCCATATTTACCTTATATTCTTTACTTTGCTAAACTCAATTTTTTAAAGATGTGGGGTACAATTCAGAATTATGTATATAAGTGTTATATAAGTGGTCATCCTAAAGTTTGGGCCTCCATTTGGTCCCCAGTTTGCCTGTTTGAGATCAGGTACCCTTACCGATGAGGTGTGCCCCACCTCTGTCCCCTGGCAGTGTCCCACTACTGCCAATGCCTTTCTTATTGTATTATGGTAAATGTTCAGTGTCCATTTATGAGTGAGAATATGTGGTACTCACTTCTCTGCTTCTGTGATATGTCACTGAGTATGATAGACTCTAAATCCATCCAAGTTGCTGCAAAATTCATAATTTTGTTTTCTATGACTGTGTAATATTCCATCACGTAAATGTACCACACTTTAAAAATCCAGTCCAGTTTTGATGGGCAGCATGGTTGACGACACTCAGTTTTCAATTTCAGTAGTTTAAGGTAGATTCTACACACATTCCTAAATAGATGATTATGATATCTTTAAATAAACTAAGTTGTATGTCTTCCTTTTCAGTCTAGATATCTTTTTTTTTTTTTCTTGTTGCACCAGCAAGCTCTTCTGGTTTAATATTGAATAGAAGTGGTGAGAATGGACATTTTGGCCACATTTCTAATACTGGGGGAAAGTCCTTAGTCTTTTAGATTAAGTATACTGTTTCCAGTAGATTTTCCATATTCTCTCTTAAATTGTTTGAGAAAATTCCCTTCTAGTCTTACTTTACTGAGAGATTTTTTTTTTTCAGTCAGTAACGGATGTTTGAACATTTCAAATGCTTTTCTTTGCATGTATTGAGATTATCATATGGATTTATGTTTTAAATCTTTTTAGTATGATTAATTACATTGATTTGCAAATGTTAAACCACTATTTAATTCCTTTTTTTATAGTTGGAGTCTCTGTCACCCAGGCTGGAGTGCAGTGGCATGCTCAGGGCCACTGCAGCCTTGAAGTGCTGGGCTCAGGTGTACCTTCTGCCTCAGCCTTCCAAGTAGCTGGAACTACAGGCGCGTGCTACCACGCCCTGCTAATTTTT
>NW_007037324.1:16235-18689 GCF_000164805.1 Carlito syrichta
TCCACTCACCTCAGCCTCCCAAGGCGCGGGATTACAGGCTGAGCCACCGAGCCGGGCTTCATTATTTAATTCTTAAGATGAACCTGATTTTGTCATGATGATCCAGCTTACCATATTGTTGAATTTCTTTTGCTAAAATTTTATAATTTTTGTAACTATTTTTTTAAGGAATACTTGTTTATAGATTTTCTTTAAAGTGTTCATGAAATATTATTTTTGGTAAAAATTATGCTTGATGGAATTCTCAAAGGACACTATTTGACCTTTAAATTTTTCTATATAAAAAGGTACTTAATTGCAAATTTATTTTTCTTAAGAGATATGAAGCTTTTAATAGTGTGGAAACATATTTCATTTGTATATATAGAAGATATTATAGAGATACACTATAGAAGATATTCTACATATCTATATCTATCTATGAAATAGAATATACATTTCTTCTAGAATGAGCTTTGTAGTTTGTGTCTTTCAAAAATTTTGTCCATATCATCTGAGTTATTAGATTAATAGGCATAAAGTTGTTCATAGTACTTCCTTATTTTTCTTTTAATATTTGCAGATTCTTAGTATGTTCCTTTTATATTTTTGATGTTGATAATTTGGGTTTCTATTTTTACCGGATCATTCTGGCTAGAGGTTTATCAATTATATTTACCTTTTCAAATAACAAATAACCATGCTTTGGTTTCATTGATTTTTATCTCCTATTTTTATGTTTTTCATTTTATTGATTTCCACTATGATTGCCATTTTTTTCTTTCTTCTACTTAATATAGGTTTAATTTATTCTTTTTATTTCTAATTTAAGGTGGAAGTTGAGGCTGAGACTTTTCATCTTTACTAATATAGGCGTTTACTACTATAAACGTCTCTAAATTTGAATGTAATATAAATTTCTTCCTAAGTACTGCTTTTGTAGCATTGCAGAAATTTTGATAAGTTTTATATTTAAAAGTGTATTCTTTATTTTTTTATTTTTTTTACTTTAAAAAATTTTTTATTGTAAAGATGTGGGGTACAATTCAGGGTTAAGTATACAAACATTGATCATGCAGGTACCCCTGTTAATGAAGTATGTCCCTCCCTCCCCTAGCAGTTTCCCTAAACTGCCAATTCACCCCCCGAACAGTTTCCCATTACTGCCAATCACTTTCTTATAGCATTATAATTGTTCAAGATCATCCTATGAGTGACAACATATGGAAGTCTGTTCTTTGTTTCTGTGATAAATCACTGAGCATGATAGACTCCAAATCCATCCAGGTTACTGCAAAGTCCATATATTTGTTGTTCTTTATCATCCACTTGTTTTCTTTTTCTTTTTTTTTTATAATCGATATTTTTAATTTTGATACTGTGGGGTACAGTCAAGGGTTAGGTGTACAAATATGCTTCATTCAGGCCCCCTTGTTGATAATTGGTGTCTCCCCATCTCCAGACAGATGTTTACTACCATTAGTCCCATCTCCCCACCATAGTTTCCCAACACTGTCAGTCATTTTCTTATAGTAGTGCATTGGATGATCAAGATCCACTATATGAGAATATGTGGTACTCTGACCTTTGTTTCGGTGAGAGGTCACTTAGTATTATAGATTCTAGCTCCATCCAGGTTGCTGCAAAATTCATGATTTTGTTCTTTTTTACGGCTGCATAGTATTCCATCATGTATATGTACCACATTTTTTAAATCCAGTCCTCTTTTGATGAACAGCGTGGTTGGTTCCAGGTTCTTGCTATTGTGAACAATGCTGCAATAAACATTCACGTGCAGGTATCTTTTTTATAGAGTGATTTGAGTTCTTCAGGGTATATTCCCAGTAGGGGGATTGCAGGGTCATATGGGAGGTTGATGTTTAGAGCTTTTAGGAATCGCCACACTGCTTTCCACAGAGGTTGCACTAGTTTACACTCCCACCAACAGTGTAGAAGTGTTCCGTTTTTGCCACACCCTCTCCAGCAGCTGTTATTTTTTGAGGTGTTGATAATTGCCATTCTGACTACGGTTTGGTGGTATCTCAGTGTGGTTTTGATTTGCATCTCCCTGATGATTAATGAGGTTGAGCATTTCTTCATGTGTCTGTTGGCTGCTCAGATGTCTTCCTTTGTGAAGTGTCTGTTCATATCTTTTGCCCACTTTATAATTGTGTTGTTTGTTTTTTTCTTTTCAGCACATTTGAGTTCCTTGTAGATCCAGGATGTTAAGCCTTTGTCAGACCTGGAGTTGGCAGATACTTCTTCCCAGTCTGTAGGCTGTCTTCCTGCTCTCTTGATGGTTTCTTTGGCTTTGCAGAAGCTTGTCAGTTTAATGAGATCCCACTTGTCTATCTTATCCCTTATGGTCTGTGGGTTTCGAGTTTTGATCAGGAATTGGATGCCAGTTCCAATTTCCATGAAGGTATGTCCTTCATTTTCTAAGGTTCTTATGGTTTGAGGTTTTATATTTAGGTC
>NW_007037324.1:18878-25510 GCF_000164805.1 Carlito syrichta
GATTCTATTCCATTGGTCTATATGCCTGTTCCTATACCAATACCAAGCTGTTTTGATGATTGTAGCTTTATAGTAAAGTTTGAAGTCTGGTAATGTGATACAACCTGCTTTGTTTTTTTGCTGAGGATTGTTCTGGCTATTCTTGGTCGTTTGTGTTTCCAAATGAATTCCTGTATAGATTTTTCTAGGTCTGAGAAGAATGGTGCTGTTAATTTGATAGGTATTGCATTGAATTTGTAGATTGCCTTAGGTAAGATGGACATCTTCACAATGTTGATTCTTCCGATCCATGAGCATGGGATATTTTTCCACTTGTTTGTGTCATCTTTGATTTCTTTGAGCAGAGTTTTGTAGTTTTCATTGTAAAGGTCTTTCACGTCTCTGGTTAGGAAGATTCCAAGGTATTTCATTTTTTTGGTGGCTATTTTGAATGGACTTATGCTTCTTATTTGGGTTTCTGTTTGTTTATTATTGGTGTAAAGAAATGCGATTGTCTTTTGCACATTTATTTTATATCCTGAGACTTTGCCAAAAGCCTTTATCAGTGTAAGGAGGTTTTTGACAGATTCTCTTGGGTTTTCCAGGTATGTGATCATGTCATCTGCAAACAGAGATAATTTGACTTCCTCTTTTCCTATTTGGATACCCCTGATTGCCTTCTTTTCTCTGAAATCTCTAGCGAGGACTTCCAATACTATATTGAACAGGAGGGGCGAGAGTGGGCATCCTTGTCTTGTTCCAGTTTTCAGGGGAAATGGTTCCAATTTTTGTCCATTTAGGAGTATGCTGGCTGTGGGTTTCTCATAGATGGCTTTTACTACTTTGAGTTATGTTCCCTGTATGCCTAGATGTTCAAGGTTTTTATCAAGAAGGGTGCTGGATTTTACCAAAAGTTTTTTCTGCATCTAATGATATAATCATGTGATTTTTGTTTTGACATCTGTTGATGTATTTAATTACATTTATTGTTTTACGAATGTTGAACCAGCCTTGCATCCCAGGGATGAATCCTACTTGGTCATAATGAATGATTTTTGAGATGTTTTGTTGAATCCAGTTTGCTAGGATCTTGTTGAGAATTTTAGCGTCTATGTTCATCAAAGATATTGGCCTTTAGTTCTCTTTTTTTGTTGGATCTTTACCTGGCTTGGGTATCAAAGTGATGTTAGCTTCTTAGAATGATTTGGGGAGGGTTCCATCTTTCTCAATCACCTGAAATAACTTCAGTAGGATTGGAATCAGTTCCTCCTTAAATGTCTTGTAGAATTCTGCTGGAAAGCCATCTGGACTGGGGCTTTTTTTTGTAGGTAGTTTTCTTATTACATAGTCAATTTCCTTGATTGTTATTGGTCTATTTAGAGTCTCAATTTCTACTTGTTTCAACCTAGGCAAGTTGTGTGATGACAGAAAGTCCTTCATTTCCTTGAGGTTTTCAAGCTCATTTCCATACAAGTGTACATAGTAGTCTCTGATGATCTTTTGTATTTCTTCAGGGTCAGATGTGACTTCATCTTTTGTGTTTCTGATTGTGCTTATTTGGGTTTTTCTTTCTTTTTCTTGGTCAGTCTAGCTAGGGGACCATCGATCTTGTTTATCCTTTTGAAGAACCAGCTTCTTGTTTCATTGATTTTTTTGTATTATGTTTTTGTCTTCTGTGTCCTGGATTTGGGCTTTTATTTTGGTGATCTGGATTCTTCTGCTGAAATTAGGGTTTTTGTGATCTTGCTTTTCCAGTCTCCTTAGGTGGCTTGTTAGGCTATTAATTTGTGCTCCTTCCAATTTCTTCACGTGTGTTTGTAGGGATATAAGTTCCCCTCTTACTACAGCTTTTAAGGCATCCCAGAGATTTTGGTAAGATGTTTCTTCATTTTCATTTGTTTCCAGGTATCTTTTGATCTCTGTTTTGATTTCATCATTGATCCAGGAGTTGTTTAGCATCGTGCTGTTTAGTGTCCATGTCTTTGTGGGTTTTGGGGGGACCTTGTTGGTGTTGATGTTTATTTTTATTCCACTGTGGTCCGAGAAAGTGCATGGTAGAATTTCAGTCTTTTTAAATTTGCTTATGCTTGATTTATGACCGAGAATGTGATTGATCTTGGAATATGTCCCGTGCGGTGATGAGTAGAATGTGTATTTTCTGGTCTTTGGATGGAGTGTTCTGTAGGTATCAATTAAGTCCATTTGGTCCAGAGTCACATTGAGGTTCCGAATCTCATTGCTGATTTTTTTGTCCCGATGATCTGTCTAGGGTTGTGAGTGGGGTATTAAAGTCCCCAGTTATGATAGTGTTAGAATCAATATCTTTCTTTAGTTTTCCTAGGAGTTGTTTTATAAAAGTTGGTGCACCTATATTAGGTGCATATATGTTTAGGATAGATATTTCTTGTTGATGGAGTGAGCCTTTTATCATTATGTAGTGACCCTCTGTATCTTTTTAAATTTTTGATAGCTTAAATGGTATTTTGTCTGAAATTAGGATCGTGGCTCCTTCTTTCTTGTGGGTTCCATTCGTCTGGAAATTTGTTTCCCATCCTCTTACTTTGAGTCTGTGCATGTCCTTTCTAGTGAGATGGGTCTCTTGAAGGCAGTATATTGTTGCCTGGTGATATTTTGTCCATTTTGCCATTCTATGTCTTTTCAGTGGTGCATTTAGTCCATTCACATTTAGGCTAATTATTGAAATGTGAGAGTTCATCCCTAACATGTAGTTCTTTTAGAGTTGTTCTACTTGGTTTACTGTCTTTCTTTTGTTTTTGGGGTTGGTTCATATGTATTTTATTCTTTTTCCTGTACTCTTGTGAAAAATGTTGCTCTTTTTTTCCCCTTTTCTTCTGTGTTTAGTACTTTCTTAAGTATTTCATGTAGAGGTGGTTTGGTGGCAGTGTAGGTTCTTAGGGATTGGATATCTGGGTAAGATTTTAATTCTCCCTCACTGATGAAGCTTAATCTGGCAGGGTAGGTTATTCTTGGTTGAAATTGTTTATCTTTTAGGACTTTGAAGATAAGGCTCCAAGCTCTCCTAGCCTGCAGGGTTTCTGTAGATAAATCTGCTGCTATTCTAACTGGTTTTCCATGGTAGGTAATCTGAACTTTTTCTCTTGCTGCCTTTGGGATTTTTTATTTTATGCCTACTTTGTTTAGGCAAATTATTATGTGTCTAGGAGTTGGTTTTCTCATTTGTTGTCTTGCAGGGGTTCTCTGGATCTCTTGTGTTTGAGTTTTTGCATCGTTGATTAGATAAGGGAAGTTTTCTTGAATGATCTCATGGAAGGTTTGTTCCAACGTGGTCTCTGTCTCTTTTTCTGCCTCAGGCAGACCAATTACTCTTAGGTTAGGCCTCTTGATGTAATCGCTCATCTCTTGAAGGTTTTTTTCTGTCTTTTTGAGCTTGTTTTCTGTGTTCTTGAGAGTTTGGGTTATTTCTATATTTTGATTCTCAAGCCCTGAGATTCTTTCTTCTGCTTGGGTAATTCTGCTTTCCATGCTTACCAGTTTATTGTTTATTTCATTCACAGTATTCTTTATTACTGTTATCTCAGATATCAGCTCCTTTCTAGTTTCTTCTTGAGTCTCCTCAATTCTTTTTAATCTCTCCATTAATGTCTTGATGTCTAGGGTTGTATTTTGAGACCATTCCATTGTTTGCATTCCAAAGTCAGTTTTCTCAGTGTCTGCCCTCCCAGGAGTCTGGGAAGGACCCATATTCTTCTTTTGGTTTTTCTTCATTTGTGTAGTTTTTTCTCTCTCGTCCCTTAGTGGATCAAGTTCCTGAGATCTAATCTCAAGCCTCTCTCCTCTCTTTCTATTACAGGCAGTTAGCTTGTTGCCTAGGAGATCTGTGACACTAGTATCTATTCAGCGTAGGGGAGGAGCTTTGTCTCCTGTTAATGACATCACTTTGGGAACCAAGGTGGAGGCTCTGCAAGGTGGGCGGGGTGATGAAATGTAAATATGCCTTGAAAATGGCAGAGGTGGCTTTTAGGCTTTTAGGGGGCTCCTGTGGGTCTCTAGGCGGGACCAGCTTCATAACTGGGCGCTGGATCTGGGGTGCCTCCAGTCGACTGGGGTGGAGAACAGGGTTGGGCGTTTCCTCCTCTGGAGCTGGAAGCCTGCGATCGGCACCTTATGCCAGCTTGGGGTTCTGCCTCCTTATACAGGCTTGTGGTCACGCACGCTGAGTGCCTCAGCCAGGGTGGGCCAGGGGCTTCCGATCTCCAAAGCTCCAGAGGGCAGGTGGTGGCTCTGGGTCCCTCCCAGGGCACTTTAGCCAGAAATGGGGCTGGTATCTCTAAGGGGTGGGCACTCAGAGCCTCCCTGTGTGACTGGCAGCTTCGCGCTGGGTGCTGGTCTCCACGCTGTGGCCGGGCATGGAGCTGTGATATGGGATTTGGAATTCCCCAGCCAGCCGAATCACATATAGTGGAGCAGCCGGTCCGGCAGCGATGTCTGGCCCTGCATGGGACCAAAAGTCCCCAAGCCTCGTACCAGTGTGGGTGGGGATGGGCGGGGGGGGGTGCAGGAAGAAAAGTAACAGTCTTTTTGGGAAACTCACGTTCGGAGAATCTCAGGGATCCATCTATGGGGTCGCCATCTTGCCGTCTCCTGTATGCTTTATTTTTTAAAAAAATTTGAATATTTTCATACATGTCCTTTTACTGTGGATTTATATTTGAATATTTTCCTACATGTCCTTTTACTGTTGATTCATATCTAAGGAGAATATACTTGGATACCTATAAATATATTAATGATTTTATTGCACCAAATATGTTATATCATAGGAAAAGTTCTGCAGGCGCTTGAATAGAATGCTTATTCTCCTTGGTGCTAGAATTTTCTACAAGTATTAACCAAGTTAAGATGGCTTATTCTGCATTTTCAGTCTTCTATATCCTTATTAACTTATAAAAATATTTTTAGTTAATATGCAGTAAAATTGATTTTCAGATTTACATGCATTTTAACAACATATTATGTACCCACAACTGTAACCAAATTACAGAAAACTTTCAGGAACCAGTGATCTGTTCTCTATCACCATATTTTTATCTTTCTGAAAATGTTATGTAAGTGGAATCATGCAATAGGTAACCATTGAGACTGACTTCTTTAACTCACCATAATGATATTGAGATTCATTCAAGTTGTTGAGTGTATGAGTAGTTCGAAAATGCTTAATAGAGAAACGGCAAGATGGCAATGGGGCAACCCAGTCTCTGAAGCCCTCTGCAAAGGAGATCTGCAGTGGGTCTCTGACTCTCATCCCAGGGGGCTTTGAACCCCAACATCGCAGCCTGCTCTTCATATGGAGCTCAGCCATTGCCACTGCTGGGACATCGCAATGGACTGGACAGTCACTGCGGTGCAAACGGTGTCGCCGCCACAGCCCCCCCTCACCGCTGCCACCGCCACTGCTGCCACAGCCTCCATGATGACCGTAGCACATCACACCACCCAGCCCGAGGCGATCGACATCAAACCCCTTCAGGGAAGATCTGCTGGGATCGCTGCCACCTCTCCTGCGACCGAGACTGTCCTGCCCGCCTGCCATAAGGCTTCTGTTGCCTACCCTGAGGCAGGCAGCCATCTTGTTCCTGTCCGGTCCCACCCCCTCTGGGGCGAGCAGCTGAGATAGCACCACCTGCCGGCGATTCAAGGTAACAACACCGAAATGGGAGAAGCAAGCTTGATAAAGACATAGACCAGAGTGCTGAATGGAGGGTAATCTGAACTGTCCTTCACAGCAGATCAGGGGCAAGTGACCCTAACTGCAAACTAATTTACCAGCTTGAAAAGAAAACCAGAAATCAGACCTGAAAGGACATTGGACTTAAACGAAATGTCTCAGAGTGTGCTTCATTTATTCTATTAGTTTAATGACTTAATTCTATTCCTACTGTATTGTTCCCTTTTTTCTTTTTTCCTTTTCCTTTTCTTCTCTTTTCTTCTCTCTGTAAACCATATCTTTGTATAGAGGAACAGGACACTAACAAGGTGGTTGGTTAGCTTGTATGTTAGCATCACTATATGTTTTATTTTCATTTTTTGTATGAGAGTCAGTTCATCTGTAGCTGTGATCTATTGTTTTTATCTGTTTCAGTATAGACCTCTTTCTCTATTTGTTGGCACACTCGTTTGTTTCCCCCCTTACTCCTCTATCTCTTCACTCCCCTCTTCAATCTACTATCTGCTCCATTCTCTCCTCTCTGCTAACCACATTTTATTTCAGGGAGTAAACCTACAGCCCCACTGCACAGACAGATTCCAGGGCAGTGGGAAGTGGGTTCCACATTATCCACATACCTGTCAGCGAATACCAGAACCTGTAGACAGGTTTTGAATCACAGCTCTCCCATTAAGTAAATCTCAAAACTGCAAAAAGGGCCACCTCCAACCTACAGTGCAACTCCAGAATTGAAAAAAGTAAGAGGACATACATAAAGAATAGGAGATTGAACAAACAGAAGTAAAACCTATCCCTTTACCCCTGAATAACAGAATTAAAGAGATGGTGACGTGGAGGGAAGGAAAAAGTAGGGAGGGGGAAAAACCGCACAAATGAAGAAAAACCAAAGAAGAATATAGGTCTCACACAGACCCCTGGGAGATCAGACACTGAGAATACAGATTCT
>NW_007037324.1:25531-27295 GCF_000164805.1 Carlito syrichta
CTGATCACTTCAAGAGACCAAACCTAAGAGTAATTGGACTTCCTGAGGCAGAGAGAGAAACAGAAGCCACACTGGAACAAACATTTCATGAAATCATTCAAGAAAACTTCCCTCATCTCATTAAGGATGAAAAAATTCAAACACAAGAGATTCAGAGAACCCCTGCAAGACAACAAATGAGAAGACCAACTCCCAGACACATAATAATTCGCCTAAACAAAGTAGGTATAAAAGGAAAAATCCTAAAGGAAGCAAGAGAAAAAGGCCAGACTACCTACCAGGGAAAACCAATTAGAATAGCATCAAATTTATCCACAGAAACCCTGCAGGCCAGGAGAGCCTGGAGCCCTATCTTCAAAGTTCTAAAAGAGAAACAATTTCAACCAAGAATAACCTACCCAGCCAAACTAAGCTTCATTAGTGAGGGAGAATTGAAATCTTTTCCAGATATCCAATCCCTAAGAATCTACGCTGCCACCAGACCACCTCTACAAGAAACACTAAAGAAAGTACTGAACACAGAAGAAAAAGAAAAAAGAACAACAGCATTCTTCACAAGAGTACAAGCAAAAGATTAAAAACACACATGAACAAACTTTGAAACCCAAAGAAAGAAAACAAACAAACATGAACAACTTTGTAAGAACTTTATGACAGGGATCAACTCTTGCATTTCAATTATTAGCCTAAATGTGAACGGACTAAATGCACCACTGAAAAGACATAGAATGGCAAAATGGATAAAATATCATCAGGCAACAATCTATTGCCTTCAAGAGACTCACCTCACTAGAAAGTGTACCCACAGACTCAAAGTAAGAGGATGGGAAACAAACTTTCAGGCGAACAGAAGACAAAAGAAAGGAGGAGTAGCAATCTTAATTTCAGACAAAATACCCTTCAAGCTATTAAAAATCAAAAAAGATACAGAAGGTCACTACATAATGATAAAAGACTCAATCCATCAACAAGAAATATCTATCCTAAACATATATGCACCCAACATAGGTGCACCAACTTTCATAAAGCAACTTCTTGGAAATCTAAAGAAAGATATTGACTCTACCACTATCATAACTGGGGACTTTAATACCCCACTCACAACCCTAGACAGATCATCGGGACAAAAAATCAGCAAGGAGATCCAGAACCTCAAAGTGACTTTGGACCAAATGGACTTAATTGATACCTATAGAGCACTCCATCCAAAGACCACAGAATACACATTCTACTCATCACCATATGGAACATATTCTAAGATCGACCACATACTCGGCCATAAATCAAGCATAAGCAAATTTAGAAGGACCAAAATTCTACCAAGCACCTTCTCGGACCACAGTGGAATAAAAATAAACATTGACACCAACAAAGTCCCCCCCAAACCCACAAAGGCATGGACACTAAACAGCATGAGGCTAAACAACTTCTGGGTCAACGATGAAATCAAAACGGGGATCAAAACATACCTGGAAACAAATGAAAATGAAGAAACATCTTACCAAAATCTCTGGGATTCCCCGAAAGCTGTAGTAAGAGGGGAATTTATATTCCTACAAACACACATGAAGAAAATGGAAGGAACAGAAATTCACAACCTAACAAGCCACCTAAAGAAGCTGGAAAAGCAAGACCACAAAAACCCTAATTTCAGCAGAAGAATCCAGATCACCAAAATAAAAGCCCAAATCCAGGACATAGAAGACAAAAAGATAATACAAAAAAATCAATGAAACAAAAAGCTGGTCTTCGAAAGGATAAACA
>NW_007037325.1:0-714 GCF_000164805.1 Carlito syrichta
CCACATTCGTGACTGACAAGAAAGACGTGTGTGAGCTCACAGAACAGATGGCCCTGGGCTAGGGCAGCCATCAGGCACTGAGCAATCAAGGCAGTCCAGCAATGCCACGGCCAGCCCAGGATCCGGTCAACCTGTCTTCCACCTCTGGGCATGGGGAGGACCCCTTTCTCTCCCGATCACACCATCGTCTCTCTCCTATGCAGACCTTTCCCTGGGAAGCCATGGATGTCTGCTGTGATGCATGGTGGAGGCATCATTTGTGTTGCCGGAGTCTCTGTCTGCAGGGCTGGGGCATGGCTACAGGATCCTGGCTCCCAGGACCTCAACCTGTGGGATTCAGGTGGAAGTCCCAACTTGACCCTTGAGTAGCAGGGTCTCCATGGGCTACCACGCCTGACTCGATATTGGGACCACTTGCTGAGATTGAGGTCTGGTTACATCACCCAAGCTGCTATCCCACCATGGGCTCAGGCAGTCTCCTGCCTCAGCCTCGCAGGGTGCAGTGCAGACGACTGTGAGCCACAGCACCTGGCCTGGACTCATCCATTTTGCCGGGGGAGGTGACGTAAAGAAATATCCCTGGACGGAGGCCACTGCATCCTGTGTAGCTGGGACCGTGGGTACTACCACGTGTGACTCCAGTGTTTGTGTCCTGGGGAGTGACAAAGTCTTGCTACGTGGCCCAGCTGGTCTCAAACTCCCAGTCTCCAGTGG
>NW_007037326.1:0-1010 GCF_000164805.1 Carlito syrichta
CATTACAATTCCTGATGTATGAATCACAGGTGCACAATTTCAATACAGATTGTTCAAAATGTTTTCCACAATGTTCAATAAATCATTCATATTATACTCTAAGTTCTAAACCCTGATTAAAAAACTTTCCAAGTTAACTCTAAGTTCAATCCAATTTTACTAACTTTTAATATTTTTGACGATTAATATTATTAACTTAACACTATACTATAATCTATAAGTTTACTTAAATGACTTAATTTTATTACCTTAATTTTATACTATTTATTTTTATAATTCTTATAACCTACTACATTTCTATACTGCCCTATGATTGTATATTAATTACCTATGAACTTATCCTTAACCTAAAATTTTATCACAACTTCTATAAATTTCAAATATCTAAACTATTGTCTTTTATACTTTATTAATTACTTATCTTATAATATCATGTCTAAATTCTAATACAACTATTATCCTACTATAATCTATTACAAACCTTATCATTAGTACTAATAAGTATAAAAATTATGAACTTACTCTATGTTCTATAAAACTTAATTCAATGACATTTTAACCTAAAACCTAAATCTGATTGCCTATTACATGGAAACTACCTACGTCTCAAAACCTGCCATGCCACTTAAAACAATGAACTGCACAGTTGCCATAACGACAGCCGGGGACTGAAGCAAGCTGAAAGTTACTGCACGTACAAAAACCAAGAACGTTCTGCTTGACCAAAAGCAACATAATACAACTATTATCACAGTTATAACGTCTAATCATAACCCCAAATGAAACTACATACTGGAACAAAAGCTAATCAATCAGTTTACCAGGAAATAACAGCTAAAAAATCTTAGAAGAAAAACAGTTTAGAAAGAAAAAGAGATATAAAATAATTCTGCTGTGCATTTTTCATAGGATATAATAAGATTTTATTTTAGACTGTCACTTCCTAATATTGAAAATTCTGTTGTCTTATAATACACTGGTTACTATTCATATGTACACACTTGATGTTA
>NW_007037327.1:0-771 GCF_000164805.1 Carlito syrichta
CCATGGGGCTCTCTTCGCTCTTGTTTCCACCTCTGTGAAGGTTTATGCCTTTTCACCATGCAGCAGAGTTGGAATGCTGAGCCAGGGCCTGATTTCTTTCAGTAACCCCTGCCATGTTATCTGATGGCTGTGAAGGGTAAGAAATGCCCCCCTCAGCTGGGATCGGTGGTTCAGCCTGTAATTCCGTGCCTTGGGAGCCTGAAGTGAGTGAACTGCCAGAGTCCGTGGCTTCGAGACCTACCTGGACAACTTGGCGAGACCTCACCTCTACAATAAATAAAAAAAAATTAGCCAGGCATGGTAGCGTGTGCCTGTAGTTCCAGCTACTAGGAAGGCTGAAGCAGAAGAATCGCCGGAGCCCAGCAGATTGAGGCTGTGGTGACCGGGAGTGTGCCACTGCATTCCAGTCTGGGCGACAGAGAGACACTCCAACTTAAAAAAGAAAAAAAAAAAAAAGAAATGCCCCCCTCATGGGCCTTGAACCTCAGCTTCACATTCCACGTGGGTTAAAGTTCAAGGCAACACATGAGTTAGAAACCTTTCGAAAGGGGAAAGTTTATTCACATTTGTCAGAATGCTGCTTATCTCACAAGTTGAACCTGTATAATTTATTGTATAAGATAATAAGATGAAAGGACTGTTAATATTCTAACTACTAGGAAACTAGGACTCTTCATCTTAATTTAAATCTCTCCCACAGCAGCTAGCATCCCAGGTGCCTTTGACTATGCTCCAACTTGAATTAGTGTTGTTCAGTTTTTATATAATTAT
>NW_007037328.1:0-855 GCF_000164805.1 Carlito syrichta
GTTTTATCTTATTTTTGATATATTTTACTTTAAAGATGATTACAATTCAGGGTTTGGTATAGAAATATTCATTATCCCGGATTGATATTCAAGAAGTGTATAATACTCCAAAGATAACTCCTTTCCTATAAATACGTTGGAATACATGGTACAATACTGCTTTCAAAATTGACAACTAGTTTCTGTCCCACATGAATGCCGAATGTTTTCTTCTGCATAAATTGAAACTTGTTGAGATTCCAGATGTATATCATGTATAGATATCTGGATCTTGAGGATCAGTGTACCTAAGTGCTTTTTGGAACACAGAATGCAGGATAAATCTTAAAAATTTTAGAAAACGAAACAGTATCATAATTTAATACAGCTATTTCCTTTCTTAAAATTTGTGAACGATTACTTGGTGCACTGGGTATTTTCTGCTAGGTAATTCTGATTAAATGTTAAAGAAATGCAATCCTTAAAGAAAAAACTCCACTAATATTGGATTATATGGTAAAGAAATGTAATCCTTAGAGAAAAAATTCCCCTACATATTGGAAGGAAATATAAAATCACATTTCCCTTATATTTTAAACCAACTTATATTTTTCAAAGTGTATTTCCTTTGAATTACCAAGTATTTTCTCTGCCTAAGACATAATGCTGTACTCTGCAACAAATCTCAGATTAATCTGACACTTTGTCACCAAGCAATTAAAATCAGACACACCCAAAAAAGACAATTTGGGGCCCAATATTTATAAACCAAAATAACATGGAGATTTACAATGAAGTACTTATTTGGCCTCCTCAGTAGTATAAAACTTTAGATAATTGAAAATTCTGTAATATTAACTTGGTCTTAGCTAAACC
>NW_007037329.1:0-868 GCF_000164805.1 Carlito syrichta
TCATTATCTTATATTTCTAATCTGATATATTAGCAAATTCTATTGACTTTTTCTTCAAAACTCACTCGCATGCAACCACCTCTCCCTACCACTACAACTACCATTTCAGTACACATTTTGCAAGACTTTATCTAGCATATGAGAGATCTGATTCCATTCTTGTGACCATCAGTACATTTTTCACACATGAGCCAGAATGATAATACTCAACATATGCCAGATCACATATCACATATTTTCTAACACTCCTATAAATTTTTCTTATATCCATGGAAGTTCCATAAATTTTATTTTTTCCCATTTCAATGACTTAGTGAGCACTCAGTGTTCTACTCATGTTCTTATACTTCTTTTATCAACATAACTAAACACAACCATTATTTTTTCTAGTTCTATTCCTGACATAAATAACAAGTTTTATTAAAATAGCAAAATTTTTAAATTAAACTTTGTTATGGATGAATTTGAAAATCAGCATTAGTTGCAGGCAGTGATTTCTACTAAAAACACTTGATAATAACTATTGTCTATCAAAGCATGCAGAAAAGTGTTATTTGGTGCATAAAAATTATATTAGTTGTATAAATTAGGGCTAAGATAAAGGCTATAACTGATTTGAACAATTTGGAAATTTTCATTACTTTCTCTGAGTTATCACATCTCATAAACTTCTGCTATTGTGTATTACTCAGTATTAAATTTCAGCTAACAGAAACAAGGATGAATAGTTTGGCAAGGTACAAGAGCAACATCAATCATCACAGCGCTATGTCATTATATACACTCCACCCTAAACTTAATTTTGATTGGAACTTAAATACTGATTTTGCTATTCTTAACATTCTAACCCATTTTCTTGATCAAATTT
>NW_007037330.1:0-1322 GCF_000164805.1 Carlito syrichta
GGAACTACAGATACATGCAACCATGCCTGGCTAGTTGTTTTGATACATTGTAGAGATGAGGTCTCTACCAGTTGCCAGGCTGGTCTCAAATCCTCCAGGCTTAGAAAATCACTAATGTGATTAACACTGTTCAGTATCTACATAAAATTGATTCTGCACATAGTTAAATACACAAAAGAAGACAATGACAGTACAATCACCAATAATTAAACCAAAGGTGTAATTTTTGAAATCACGTAATATGACAGGAAAAATCCTAGCTCTCTTACAGTCTAACTTAAAACAGTCTAGTCTTTTTCTATTTGAGATCCAAATAAATTTCCTTTTTTCTATCTAAACATAATTTGAGTCTATGACGTAAATCTGAATTCAAATGATATGCTTTGTCAAGCGTGATAAACCCTCTTGTTGTGTGTGTGAGTGTATATGTGTGTGTGTGTGTATTTTTATATTTTTTTCTTCCAACATAAATGACAAATGTATGAAGGTAATAGGCCAATCATGGAACCATGGTGCTACTAATTACATTGAAATATAAAGCCATTGATTATTTCAAAGTGTTCCTGAATGGTGGTAGAAGAAATGGGATACAGAATCTATGAACATATAAAATCACTAAGAGTTCAGAAATTAAGCTTACATAAGGAAAGCGTGTTCTGTTCTTTTCTTTGGAGGAGAGATTACAAAATTGTGATTTGTCACAAAAATATTCTGTACAAAATCTCCAAAATTAGCCCAAATGGTAATGACTGAAACTTAAATTGAAAACTATACCCAACTAGGTCTTTATTGTGACTATGCCGGTTTTTGCTTGTTGGCCTGCAGGTTTGCACTGAGGTAATAAACCCTTTATCTCTTCCTCTACATGAAAAACAAAAAGAAGCAAGCAAACAAAATTACTACAATTTCATTCTTCATGGATGATTTTCATAGTGATTGATTTATAAATATTTTTTAAAAAGGATTCATGAATTGCCATATCTGTCTGCAGAGGTTTATTCTTTAAAGTACTATGTTTTATCTGATCTAATCATGATATATCTGTATTGATAGAATTTGAAATTTCTTTCTTTTATTTTTTTGAGTTGGAGTCCCGCTCTGTCGCCCAGACTGGAGTGCAGTGGCTGCTCCCTGCCACAGCAGCCTCGACCTGCTGGGCTCTGGTGCTCCTTCTGCCTCACCCTTCCCAGTAGCTGGAACTACAGGCGTGCAGTACCACACCTGGCTGATTTTTTGATTTATTGAAGAGATGAGGTTTCACCAAGTTGCCCAGGCGGGTCTTGAACCCGCAGGATCAGGCAATCCTCTCACCTCAGCCTCCC
>NW_007037330.1:3306-4024 GCF_000164805.1 Carlito syrichta
CCGCCTCAGACTTCCAAGTAGCTGGAATGACAGGTGCACTACCACGCCCAGGTGATTTTTGATTTACTGTAGAGATGAGGTCTTGCCAAGTTGCCCAGGTGGATCTCGAACCCACGGGATCAGGCAGTCCACTCACCTCAGCCTCCCAAAGGTTTGGGATCAGGCTAATTATATATTTAACAGGTAAATGTATTCAGGTTTAACACAGAAATATGCTGTTAATTATATATTTATTCTAAGTTAATTCTTTTTGACATGCAAAAATGATACTTTGAGAAGAGCTTTTTGATAGTTTCTTTATCTTGTTCTATAGGAAATGCTGCTTTTAAGATAATTGTCCAGTGGATTAACTTGTTACCTGAGTTTCCTTGTATTTTTTTTTATTCCTCATACATTTTGTTTAGTCTATGGCTCCTGAAAATAAATCTAACAAGTAAGATGCTTAGTAAGATGGCTGATTTATTTGCCTGACGTTTAGATACATTCACACAGAAACTGAACATCAGTTTGTTGGTTTTTGTTCCTTCTTTTGTTGTAGGTAGTTCAAGGTGACCTTTGTGGGGGAAATACTTTTAATGGCAAATTCACCTCATTGTTTAAAGAAAGCAGACCCAAATCCTTTTATGCCACAGTAGAATTACTGAAGGTTTTCAGTAAATTGAAATGTGATAAATCATGTTGTATTAAAATTAAGTAGGGTGTTATTAGCTAAAGAACA
>NW_007037331.1:0-430 GCF_000164805.1 Carlito syrichta
CTCCCAACTTCATGAATCGAAGGAATCGACATCACTGACATGTTTGTACTGCCTAAAGCAATCTGAAGGTTCAATGCAATTTCTATCAACCCACGAGTTCCACTTTTTACAGAATTAGAAAAAACAATTCTGAAATTTACTTTAAAGCAAAAAAGAACCCACATAACCAAAGACTTTATAATAAAAAGATTTTTAGGGAAGGAGAACCACTATCTTAGAATTAACTCCCTATTATCAAAAGTCAGACATTTCCTGGCTTTTAATGATGTTGGCTCTTTCTGCAAAAGTGTTATTTTTGAAACCTGCGCTCACATGTTGATTGCTACACATTTCACAATCGCACAGATGTAGAATCACCTAAATGTCCAGAAGCCGATCGACGGATAGAACAGATGTGTTATATAGATGTTGTGGAATACTATTCAGCTAT
>NW_007037332.1:0-950 GCF_000164805.1 Carlito syrichta
ATGAAACTGGACCCCATTTCTCACCATACATAAAAATCAACTCAAAATGGATTAAAGATTTAAATGTATGACCTGAAACTATAAAAATGCTAGAAGAAAATGTAGGAAAACCTCTGCTGGACATGGTCTAGGCAAAAAATGTATGAGACCTCAAAAGCGTAGGCAACAAAACCAAAACTAAACAAATGAGACTTAAACTAAAAAGCTTCAGTGCAGTGGGAAAAAAGATCAACAAAGTGAAGAGAAAACTTGTTCAATGGGAGAAAATATTTGCAAAATTTCTGTTCAACAGGAGAATGATATCCAGAATATACAAAAAATTCAAATAACCCAACAGAAGAAAAAACCTAAATAACAAACAAAAAATAATTCATTAAAAAATGGGCAAAGTGTCACCCCCCCCCTTGGGTCTCCTTCCACTGTGGGAGCTTTCTGTCCTCTCAATAAATCCTGCTTTCTCAAAAAAAAAAAAATTAAAAATTAAAAAATGACCAAAGACATGAACAGACACATGCAAATTACCACCCACAAGTATATGAAAAACTGCTCAATATTTCTCACTATCAAGGAAATGCAAATCAAAAACACAGTGAGATATCTTCTTTCCCTAGTTTGAATGTCTATTATTAAAAAGACAAAAAGTAACAGATTTTTGAAGATGCAGAGAAAAGGGAACTCATATACACTGTTGGTAGGAATATTGTTAGAAATGTACTGTCATTTCTATGGAAAAACAGTGTGAAACATTCTTAAAAAACTAAAAACAGAATTACCAATCAATTTAGTAATTCTACTACAGGATATCTACCTGAAGGAAAATAGATAAAACATCAAAGAAATACCTGCACTCACATGTTTGTTGCAGCCCTATTCACAAAAGCAAAGCTATAGAATCAACCTGTGTCCATCAGCGAATAAATGGGTAAAGAAAATATGGTATATATACACAA
>NW_007037333.1:0-936 GCF_000164805.1 Carlito syrichta
AACTTCTTATTAAGCACTACTTCATAGAAAATAACAAATTATGTGTATTGGTCTGATTGTTTAAAATAGGTATTTCCAAGTAGGTAAAAAACAGAATGAAAATACTTTGAAAATATATTAATGACTGTAGACATAAAGAGTATTCCTGAAAATAAAGCTGATGTGAATTTGATAGAAATTGAATATATTTGAAAAGGAAAGTAAAAATACAATATACCTGGATAGAATTATGCAAATGGCATGGGCAAAATATTCCCCTGGGGATAATTTTAGTATGTTCTCTAAATTCATTTTTTTATCAAAGGAAAAGAGGAGATAATCCTTTTATGTTTCTTCAAACTGGTGCAGAGTTTATTCTTGGAATAATAAATTAATAAAACAAATATTTTAAATGAATTAGCATATGGGGCTCTTTATAAATATGAACTGTCTCTGCTTTGTTTTGGTAATCAAACATGCTTATTACTTCAGTCATTTGACAGTGCTCTCAAATGAATCACCTTACTATAATTGTTCTCATTTTTAGACATATGTCTTTTCATTAGATGTAAGTGTTCATTTCTTAGGCATGAATATTTATTTTAAGCAGGCAGAGTGGAAAAATATCAACAACATAAGATTAGGGTCAATAGACAAGTGGAGTTCTTAAAACAGATTAATATATCTTGAATATGCTGTCATGGTTTTAAGCTTCATTTTCTCATTTGTGTGGGTGAGGGAAAGATATATGTTTAACTGTTGTTTTGAAGATCAAATGAGATAATGTATTTGAAAAAAACAGAGTACTATTACATACAATTATTATTATATTCAGGAAGTAACTTAGATCAATAATCCAGCAGGAGAGACATTTATGTTTTCAGATATTCAAGACAAATAAACATAATTACAGTGTGGGTCATAGTGTCATTTTTTCTTTACTTAACAATAACTCTA
>NW_007037334.1:0-767 GCF_000164805.1 Carlito syrichta
TCAATGGAGACATAAGCAGACTGCATTAAAAAGAATAAAATATTTCACAGAGGTTTTCATAAGGAGAAAAGATCTTTATTAGAAGAGAGAGATGGGCTGCAATCATCGAGTGTCCTTTTTTCCTGAAACACTTGCCATCAGCGAGCAAAGCCTTCTTGAGGCAGGCATTCAAAGCAACACAATGAAGAAACTGCCCTACATATCCTTCTAGCGATTGTTAGTCATAATAAGTAAAAACATATCAACAAGTGCTTTTCGTTTCAGTTGATAAACACGGATTTTTATCTCAATAGTTAAAACATTTAGGCTGAGAAAATTTCTGTTTCTGAGTGTGTCCCCAAAATGTGGCCAATGAGGACATAGCTATCTTGCTCCCCGGCTTACAACCCTGAAACCAGAAAGTCACTTTGACTCTCAGGAGACCCTCTCCTTCTAGTTCTAGCGATTGTTAGTCATAATAAGTAAAAACATATCAACAAGTGCTTTTCGTTTCAGTTGATAAACACGGATTTTTATCTCAATAGTTCAAACCTTTAGGCTGAGAAAATTTCTGTTTCTGGGCGTGTCCCCAAAATGCGGCCAACGAGGACATAGCTATCTTGCTTCCCGGCTTACAACCCTGAAACCAGAAAGTCACTTTGACTCTCGGAGACCCTCTCCTTCTAGTTCTGCTGCTGGTTTGGCTGCTATTCTTCATCTCTAGCATTCCACGAAGAGTTCCCCAATGACTTCATCCCACGAGGACCTTTGACTTTTCCGCCTGGGTT
>NW_007037335.1:0-535 GCF_000164805.1 Carlito syrichta
CTAACAGATTTGCTAGAGGATATAACTAGCTAGCTGACTAGCAAGCTGGCTATGTAGCTGACATAACTAGATAGCAAACAAGCTATCTACCTCTCTAGTTACCTGGCTTAACTAGCTAGCTATCTGGCTAGTCAATTGTCTATCTGACTTACCTATATAGTTGAGCAGTAGGTAGCTGACTAGCAAGCTGCATAGTTAGCTGATTTAGCTAGCTAGCTGAATAGTTAGCTGAGTTGCTAGTTGATTTAATTAGCTAGCTGGATCGCTAACTGACTTTACTACCTGACTAGAAAGTAGGCTGGATAGCTGGCTAACCAGCTGACCTAAGTAGCTAGCTATATGTTTGGCTAGACTTCTAGCCATCTGGTTTAACTAGCTAGCTACCTGGTTGGACAACTGGCTAGGGAGCCAGCTAGCCAGATAGTGGGCTGGCCAGCTGGCAAGCCAGTCGGCTTAATTAGACAGCCTGCTGGCTGGTCAGTTGGAGAGCCAGCCAGCCTAACTAGCCAGGAAGCCTGCTGGTCAGTCAGCTAAC
>NW_007037336.1:0-1549 GCF_000164805.1 Carlito syrichta
CAGGGCTGGACACAGCATCCCTCAAAGCCTGTGGTACAGACTTGGAGGCACAGAAATGCAAGGAGGCTTCCTGATAGAACATCCACAAATTCCCTAGGAGGACCTACAACTGAACACTGAGAGATGGACAAGTGCCCTGAGAGACTGCAAATTCAGCCACACCTCTCTCCCCAGGTCACACTCAATACCCACAAAACCAAACACTCTCTGCCCTCCTTACCACCCCCCCGAAGAGTCAGTTAAGGGCTTCTTCTCACATTTCCAATGTGATGAAGGGTGCCACCATTCATTCTACACTCAAGTTGAAACCACCTGTTATCCTTCAACATGCCAGGTTCCTTCATGTGCCACTTCAACTCCCCAATGTGTCCATTTTACCCCTAGGCATTTCTCCATGCTGCTTACTCCTTCCAATCACTATCAGGAACCCCTAACCAAACACCCCAATGGCCTGGATAACCACCACTTCCTCTCTCTGAACTCTCCACATCCATTTTTGTCTGTCCAGTCAGTTATACACTCAATCATATCAACACCAGCAGTGAGCTCTCTGATGACTTCCCAGAGATCTGGAGATGAAGACCCAACCAAGTCCTTCCCAAGGTGTGAGAGATCCTACAGGGTCTGGCCTCTCACCTTTCTCTGGGTTCCAGCTGCCCTGGCCTCTGCCAGTTCCTGGAGTATGCTCTACTTCTACCTGCCATCATATACCAACTCTCTCTGCAGCCCTCAGCTCCAAAGTCCTTCCTCCAGAAGCCTTTCCTGACTTCCCTAACCAGGACAAATTCAATCCTATCTTTCATTCCCTGAGTACTATACACCTTTCCTTCAGAGCAACTTAATATGTAGTCAGGTAATTATTCTAGTAATATCTCAATTTCCATAAGGATGAGAATCAGGCCCTTTCATGCTCACCACTCCATACCTAGAACCAAGCACGCTACTGCTTGACTGAGAGAGGTGCTACAGAAAGAGGAGGGCAAATGCTCCACTGGACCACTTGCCTTCATCAAAGATGAACCTCCCAGTTCTATAAATGAAAAGTAAAAAAATGTAGGAAAGGAGAAACTCTCCAACTTACATAGGGCTGCTTAGAGCTTGGTACTATTCACATGTAGCCACTTGCCCTGATGTCACCCACTAGGAAGAGTCCTACAGAGTGCAGGGAGAGCCACTGCCACAGGAGCACAAAGCTAAACCTCCTCCAGACCAAAGGGCCTGGAGAAGTGAGCTGCAAACAAGTTGACAGCTGGCCACAGCAACGAGTCCTCCCTTGGCCCCAGCACAGTCCCAAGCCTGGAGTTGAAACAGTTGAAGGACGAGTCCCTAGAGATCCCTCTTTTCTCTCCCCATATCTGGGCAAACTGAAAATTCATACTACCAGAAACAGTGCTTGGAGAGGCACTTTCCCCTCCTCACCATTTCCCCAAGTCTGTGTGGCGATTTTTCCACTATCTGCCTTCATGTTGTTACTAATTCTCAAATCCTAGAGATGGACTGAGTTATTTTTTAAATGGGTTAGACTGAAAGGCACCAAAAGCATTCGCAC
>NW_007037337.1:0-841 GCF_000164805.1 Carlito syrichta
CTCATTTACAGCCTGCCTTTTGGAACTTTGGAGCTCTGGAACTCCGGGTCCACCCTGGCTGAGGCACTCAGCGTGAGACCCCAAGCCAGAGGACCCAGACAAGTGGAGAAAAACAGACCTGCTTAAACTGCCTTGCCATTCTCCAGGCAGAGACTTCCATTGCCCCGCCCACCTAGCAACAAACTTTACCTCAGCTCCTAAGGCAACAGTGTGAAACAGGAGACAAAGCCCCCCCCCTATGCTGCAACGAAAAACAAAAGGGAGAGGCTGGAATCGGAGATCACAGAAGTGACTCTAGTCTGATCGCTTATTTTGACCTATGATTTTATCATTGAAACTGTTGGTCTAGATTACGTTTGGTGTTTACCTTCTGACTTATACTGTTTCTTGATTTTTTTGGCCTGTCTCTGTTTAGCTATCAGTATTCTTTAGGGAATCTTTCTTACCTGTCTTTTTTCACTTCTTCCCAGCCCTGTGTCTCTCTCTCACCTGATAGTTGGTATGTATATCTGTTTTCCCTCTTGCACTTCTCTCTTTCGCTTATTTTGACTTATGATTTTATCATTGTAACTGTTAGTTTAGATCACGTCTGTTGTTTACCTTCTGATCTACACTGTTTCTCAATTTTATTGACCTGTGTCTGTGTAGCTATCAGTACTCCTTAGGTAATCTTTCTTATGTGTCTTTCTTCACTTATTCTCGATCCTGTGAATGTTTTTCACCTGATAGCTGGTATGTATATCTGTTATCCCTCTCACACTTCTCTCTTTCGCTCATTTTGACTTATGATTTTATCATTGTAACTGTTGCTTTAGATCACGTTTGTTGTTTACCATCTGAC
>NW_007037338.1:0-1130 GCF_000164805.1 Carlito syrichta
AAACCTCAATTTCTCAACCAATTCATCTTCGACAAAGCCCCCACCACCTACCACTGGGGAGAGGAGAACCTATTCAGTAAATGGTGCTGGGAAAACTGGCTGACCACATGCAGAAGATTGAAACAGGACCCCTATCTATCCCCATGCACAAAGGTTAACTCCAAATGGATCAGAGATCTAAATGTAAAACCTCAAACCATAAGAACCTTAGAAAAGGAAGGAGATACCCTCATGGAAATCAGAACTGGCATCCAATTCCTGAACAAAACCCACAGCTCATAAGAGATAAGATAGACAAGTGGGAACTTATTAAACTGACAAGCTTCTGCAAAGCCAAAGAAACCATCTGAGAGCAGGGAGACAGCCTACAGACTGGGAAAAAGTATTTGCCAACTCCAGGTCTGACAAAGGCTTAGCATCCTGGATCTACAAGGAACTCAAACATGCTGAAAAGAAAAAAACAAACAACCCCATTATAAAATGGGCAAAAGACATGAACAGACACTTCACAAAAGAAGACTTTTGAGCAGCCAACAAACACATGAAGAAATGCTCAACCTCACTAATCATCAGGGAGATGCAAATCAAAACCACACTGAGATACCACCTAACTCCAGTCAGAATGGCAATTATCAACAACTCAAAAATAACAGCTGCTGGAGAGGGTGTGGTGAAAAGGGAACACTTCTACTCTGTTGGTGGGAGTGTAAACTAGTGCAACCTCTGTGGAAAGCAGTGCGGTGATTCCTAAAAGCTCTAAAAATTGACCTTCCATATGACCCTGCAATCCCCCTACTGGAATATACCCTGAAGAACACAAATCACTCTATAAAAAAGATACCTGCACACGTATGTTTATCGCAGCGTTGTTCACAATAGCAAGAACCTGGAAACAACCATGCCGCCCATCAAAAGAGGACTGGATTAAAAAAATGTGGTACATATACACGATGAAATACTACGCAGCCATAAAAAAGAACAAAATCATGAATTTCACTGCAACCTGGATGGAACTAGAGTCTATAATACTGAGTGACCTCTCACAAAAACAAAGATCCGAATATCACATGTTCTCACTCATATAATGGACCTTGAACATCCAATGCAATACTATAAGAAAATGACTGATG
>NW_007037338.1:1231-20034 GCF_000164805.1 Carlito syrichta
TAACCCTTAACTGTACCCCACAAAACCATAATAAAAAATACTGATTAATGAAAAAAAAAGAAAAAAAAGAAAAAAGAAAACATCAACAAAACAAAAACTGGTTCTTTGAAAGAATTAACAAGATTGGTGGGTCTCTAGCCAGAATGACCAAGAAAAAGCCCAAATAAACATATTCAGAAATACAGAAGATCAAATCACAACTGGCCCCATAGAAATACAAAGATTATCAGAGATTACTATGTACATCTATATGGAAAAAAACTTGATAATCTAGATGAAATGAAGGACTTTCTGACATCACACAGCCTCCCCAGGTTAAAACAAGAAGACATTGAGACACTAAATAGACCAAAAACAACCCAGGAAATTGACTCTGTCATACGAAACTACCTACAAAAAAAAAAAAAAAAAAAGCCCTGGATCGGATGGCTTTCCAGCAGAATTCTACAAAATGTACAAGGAGGAGCTGATACCAATCCTATTGAAAGTATTCCAGGCAATTGAGAAAGATAGAATTCTCCCCAAATCATTTTACAAAGCTAACATTACTCTGATACCCAAACTGGGTAAAGATCCAACAAAGAAAACTGCAGGCCAGTATCCCTTATGAACATAGATGCAAAAATTCTCAACAAGAGTCTAGCAAATCGCATCCAAAAACACATCTCAAAAATCATTCACCATGAGCAAGTTAACTTCATTCCCAAGATGCAGGGTTGGTTCAACATTCTCAAGTCCATAAATGTCATTAAATATGTCAACAGATGTAAAACAAGAACCACATGATTATTTCATTAGATGCAGAAAAAGCCTTTGATAAAAATCAGCATCACTTCTTGATAAAAACCCTCAAACACCTAGGTATAGAAGGAACATACCTCAAAATACTAAGTACCATCTGCAACAAACCCATAGCTAACATATTACTAAATGGACAGAAACTAGAACCATTTTCCCTGAAAACTGGAACAAGACAAGGCTGCCCACTCTCACCACTCTTTTTCAATATTGTGTTGGAAGTCCTAGTTCAGGCAATTAGACAAGAAAAGGAAATCAGGGATATACAAATAGGAAAAGAAGAAGACAAGTTATCCCTCTTTGCTGATGATATGATCCTATACCTTGAAAATTCAAGAGACTCTGTCAAAAACATGCTTGCACTGATATAGGACTTTGGCAAAGTCTTAGGGTACAAAATATATATGCATTCCTATACATCAACAACAAGCAGGCAGAGACCCAAATAAAAAGTGCAATCCCATTCACAATAGCTACCAAAAAAATGAAATACCTCAGTATCTTCCTAACCAGAGAAGTGAAAGACCTTTACAATGATAATTATAAAGCACTGCTGAAAGAAATCCAAGAAGACACAAACAAATGGAAAAATATTCCAATTATATGGATAGGAAGAATCAAGATTGTTAAGATGTCCTACCACCAAAGGCAATCTACAGGTTCAATGCAATACTCATTAAGTTACCAGCATCATTCTTCTCAGACCTGGAAATGACAGTGCAGAAATTCATATGGAAATATAAACGACCATGAATAGCCAAAACAATCCTTAGCAAAAGAAACAAAGCAGGGGATATCACACTTCCAGACTTCAAACTTTACTGTATGGCTGCAGTAATCAAAACAACCCAGTATTGGTACAAGAGCAGACACATAGACCAATGGAACAGGATAGAGATTCCAGAAGCAAAGCCTCAATTCCTCAATCAACTCATCTTTGATAAAGCCTCCAACAACAACCACTGGGGAGAGGAGAACCAATTCAGTAAATAGTGCTGGGAAAACTGGCTGACCACATGCAGAAGATGGAATCAGCATCCCTACCTATCACCATATACAATAATTAACTCTAAATGGATCAAAGACCTAAATGTAAAACCTCAAACTATAAAAATCTTAGAAAACGCAGGAGACACCCTTATGGAAATTGAAACCGGAAACCAATTCCTATTCAGAACCCTAAATGCCAATACCTTAAGAAATAAGATAGGCAAGTGAGACCTCATCAAATTAATGAGCTTCTGCAAAGCAAAAGAAACCATCAAGAGAGCAGGGAGACAGCCCACAGAATGGGAAAAAATATTTGCCAACTTTAACTGACAAAGGCCTTACATCTAGGATCTACAAGGAACTCAAATGTGCGGAAAGGAAAAAAAAATAGTCACTTAAAAAAGTAGGCAAAAGACATGCATAGACACTTCTCAAAAGAAGCTATACAGGCAGCTAACAGACACATGAAAAAATGCTCAAACTCACTCATCATCAGAGAAAAGCAAATCAAAACCACATTGAGATACCACCCAACCCCTGTAAGAATGGCCTTCATTAATAAAACAAACAATAGATGCTGGCAAGGACATGGAGAAAAAGGTACACTTCTACACTGCTGGTGGGAATACCAACTAGTACAACCTCTTTGGAAGACAGTGTGGTGATTTCTGAAAGAATTAGAAATTGACTTTCCATATGATGCAGTAATTCCCCTATTGGGAATATACCCAGAGGAACTCAAATTATTCTAAAAAAAAGATACCTGCACATGTATGTTTGTTGCAGCTCTATTCACAACAGCAAAACCATGGAACCAACCGTGTTGCCCATCGAAGCTGAACTGTATTAAAAAAATGTGGTACATATGCACAATGGAATATTATGTAGCCATAATGAAGGACAAATATATGGACTTTGCAGCAACCTGGATGGATTTGGAGTCGATCATATTCAGTGATCTATCACAGATACAAAGAACAGAGTTGCATATGTTCTCACTCATAAATGGACACTGAACAATTATAATGCTATAAGAAAGTGATCAGCCGTTGTGGGAAACTGTCAGGGGAAGGGGGGTGGGATTGGCAGTTGAAGAAAACTGCATAGTTTTCTTAATTAAAAAAAGAACCATAGGGGAGGGAGGGACATACCTCATCAACAAGGGTACCTGCATGATCAATATTTACTACCTAACCCTGAATTGTACCCCACATCTGTATAATAAAAAAAATTTTTTAAGTGCAATAATATGTGTGAAAGTGCTTTGAAAATGCTAAAGCACCGTATATATCCTTTTTTTGCTAAAAATGCAAAATAATCAATCAGGAATTTTTTGGTTGCAAACTACATTTGTTCATTTTAGATTGCAGTGTTTATCTTTTTCATTTGGTTGAAAATTGTTCCTTTTAGACTGTACATTTTGTATAGCATATGTAGTAAAAGCAATTTTTCCCAGAAATCTTGCTTTACATCACTAGGACTTGTTTAATTTTATGAAGTCAAATATAATTAGTAGTTGTTAAGTCATTAATGCATTTTGTATTATATTCAGAAGTTTTTCTTATCCAAGCATTTAAATATATTCACCAAGATTTCTTCTCTTGTATTAAAATGTGTTTATTTATATTTAAATAAAGCATGATAAAGACAATTGCTGTTTTCATATTCTCTATGGATATTTCTCCAAACATGTGTTTTATTCTATTCACTTTGGAAAAAGTTAGTTTAAGGATACCTAAAAATGACCCCACAAGGATGCTACAAGAGCAAATGATGATGGGCTTATTTGTGACATGTCTTGTCAAGAACATTTCCTGTGATGTTTATTTATTCATCACTTGAAAGTCTCAAGTGTGCTATGTTTGACATGCAAAAGTTTATTTCAACAATTTTCAATGCAAAAAAGTTGATTCTATATATTTAGTATTGTAAATAGTGTTGCAATAATCATGGAAGTATAGATTTCTCTTTGATATGTTGATTTTTTCTTTTAGTTATACCCAGTAGTGGGATTCCTGGATTAGATGATGGTTCTTTTTTTAATTTCTTGAGAAACTCTTGTACTGTTTCCATAATGGCTATATAATTCACATTCTAGTCAAGAGTGTGCAAGTGTTCTTTCTTCTTCATGTCCTGGCCAATATGTATTGTCTTTTGTCTGTTTTATAATATTCATTCTAAATGGAGTGAGGTGGAATGTTATTGTGGTTTTGATTGGCATTTAATTGATGATTATTGGTGTTGATCTATTTTTTAATCTGCCTAGTGGCCTTTTGTACAACTTTTTGAGATGATGTCTATTCAGGTGTTTTGCTTATTTTTTAGTCTGAATATATGGTGTTAAGTCTTCAGGTTTCCTATTTATTGTGTACATTAACACCTTGTCAGATGTATAATTTGAAAATATGTTCTGTCCTAGCATAAGTTGTCTCTTTCCTGTAAAATTTTTTTGGCTATGCAGTGTTTTCATTTAGTGTAATTCCATTTTTCTATTTTTCTTTTGTTTCCTGTACATTTGAGGTTTTATTTTAAACTTTGTTGTCTAGCTCAATATCATGAAGTATTTTCCTCAAGTTTTATTCTAGTAGTTTCATTGTTCTATATTTTACATTTAATTATTTAAGACCAATTGACTTGGCTTTTGCATATGATGAGAAATATGAAGTTCATGTTAGCCTTCTGCATGTAGATATCCAAATTTCTCAGTCACATTTATGAAAGATACCCTTTCTTCCTAATTTGTGTCATTGGCACCTTAGTAGGAAATTGGTTGAATCAGTGGCTGTAGGAGCATGGAGGTACTTCTGGGTTTCTGTTCTCTTCCGCTGCTCTAAGTGTCTGTTTTGTTTGTCTGTTTGTGTTTGCCAGAACCATGATGTTTTGAGTACTATAGGTTTGTGATATTGTAAAATCAGGTGATGTGATGGCTCCAGCTTTGATCTTTTACTTCAGGGCTGCCTTATTTGGGGGTCCTTAATATAAGAATTTTAGATTTTTAAAATTTCTTTGAAGAATGTCATTGTTATTTTGAAAGAAATTGTATTGAATGTGTAGATCGCTATAGGTAGTAGGGATTTTAACACCATTAGTTCTATTAGCTAATGAATATATTACCCTAATTCTACCCTTAGTACATCTTTCTACTGAGAAGGACAATAAGGATCCCAAACCAACATCTCAGAAAACTGAGAACACAACTTAAAGGTATTGTTCCCACCTACCACTCAGTACAGTCTCTGGCAGCTCTTCTCAGAGTGGCCATGAGTTAAGGTACAGATCTCACTTCTCTACTGGCTCCCAGTGGACATCATTGTTGTTATTTCTTGGGATCAATTCTTCAACCCAACTTCTGAAGTTTTGGAGTAATAATGAAGCTTGCAGTACTACCTTTCACATTGAAGGTATTCATGGTCTCTTAAGGCATCATAGGATTGTACTGAAATGATGAGAAAATTTTGGATTTGACTTTAAAATATATTGTCACATTCTAATTTTTATGGCATAACATTTGGTGAAAAGGGAAATTATTAAAAGAAACAATATTTGTGAAATGGTGAATATTCAGAATGAGTTTATGAAGGTGACAGATGAGAAGTGTGTTTTGCATGTGTCTTAATTTGCAGATGAAGAAGTTAAGATGTAGTGAGATTAAGTCATCCAAGTAATCAGTGTGGATAGTGGGAAGATTTTGTATAACATGTTAACTTTTTAAAAAATGAATTCAGATGAAAGAAAAAAAAAGTTGGTCTGAACAGAGAATCTGGTTTCAGGTCACAGATTTCAAATGTAATTTAGGCTATCCTTGATTTACCTACTTGTTTCTATTATGCCAAATACAACCTCGAACTGGCCATGAATACTGAAACTTTCATTGTTCCATTTTGTTTTTGTATGCTTCCAGAAGGTTTTACCTATTATTAGGTTTGTCTCCCTATGACTGCACTCTCAGGTCTCTTCCATTCTACCATTGATTCCAGAGTGACCTTAATGTAAGCAAAGAAGGAAGTATAATCGTATAATCATGACAAAGAAAGCTATGTTTACCTATCTTATTCCCTTTCCAGTGTATACACACACACACACACACACACACACACACACACACACACACACACACACACACACCACTTCAGTAGTTGTTTCAGAAGTTCCAATGCTGTACTCTGAAACTGTTCCTCTGGTTCCCATCATAACTCCTCTGATTTTACTTTCTGTGTCCTGAAATGCTATCAGAAATAAAATTCTCATTTTTTTCAAAATTTATAACTTGAGTTTTTGGTATATACTTTTTACTCTTTGACAGAGTTACTCATGAAACACACTCTACAGAGAGCTTGACCAGTAATGACATCAGGTGAGCTGACTTAAACCCATCTGAGTGGTGAAAAACTTTGGGAACTGCCATGACAAGGTCAGTTTTCCTGAAGAGACTATAAGCATCGTTTGGTAACTTATTGGTTTTACATCGAACTGAAACAAAAATGTCAGGTCAGAAGAGGGACACTTCTTACTCATAGACTATAATTTTTAATAACTAGTAGCCAAAACCCATAGAAAGCTACCAGAATGACCGTGGATGATACTCTATGAAGTGTGATACAAGAAAGGAGAGAGTTGTATCTAGATCAAAGTTTGTAGCACTAGAGAGGTAGTAGAGAAGGCCTGAGAAGAAAGAAAGGAGCTAGTAGACCCTGGCTCTGTCCTTTAGAGCTCTGCCCCAGATGCAAAGCCATCATCACATGGATGGAGCCCCTGCCTCAGGCTTGCAGTTACTTGATTTTATTCGAGAAACAGCAAAAATATCTGTGACTCCTGAAGAGCATAAAGGTGGTGGCGAGACCTGACAATTAGGAAGTTTAGAAGGGCAAGAGCAAGCAATAAAACTGAATTTGAAGCAAATGTAGCTCAAAATGCTGTTACACATGATGATTGGTCTTAGTAATAAAGAACTGCATTTAAATCTTGATTTTTAAACTTTGTTGGCAGGCCTAAAAATTTTATTGCAAACATATAAAGGCTTATTTCTAGGGAAATAAGAAATGTCATATTCCAAATAAGTGCTTAATATGAGTATAATTTTTGGATAACAAATTTTTAATTTGTAGAATAATTATGGCCACCTCGAATCAATATGTGTGTTTTACTATTTTAATATTAAATCCTTTAACAGTAATTTCAATGAATTGACATCTGTCATCTGCCATGGAGCCAATAATGAAAGGCAATATTTCAATATATATTGAGAAAGAGTGAGAGAGAGCAAGAGAGAATGAGACCAAGTGTGAGAGGGAGAGGATGAGGGAGAGATAGAAAGAGGGAGGGAAAACTGAGATTTGTTCAATTCAGTCTCAGAGTTTTTCGTGGGAAAATTGTTTTCTGGTCCTCATTCTAAAATTATTTCCAAAATATTATGTCTTTTAGTGGCCTAAGTCATGTTTACTATATCTTTTCAAGGCATATAATTTTGCTGTTAAAATGAATTGGTCAAATTACTGTTGCATAAGATTAATCTTTAATGATATGTTTTTGCATCTATTGGTGTTTCAAATAAAATTTGGGAAGTCTCCAGGCTCAATGAAGTATCTCACTTCATATGAGTAAGTCACTTTTGGAGTGTGGAGAGAGGGAGCCATTGATGTCTCTCATCTTTATCCTTGTGAAGACAGGGCTTGCATTGATGCCAGAAGAATAAAGGAAAATGATTGAAAGATTTCAAAATGTATGTGCAGGATGGTACACAAGAGTGACCCTGAATGAATTTGCAGACCAGTGTCATATTGGAATATATATTTCCATCTATTCAGAAATAAGTGTTCTTCTAGCTTGAATGTGTGAGAAATATCTTCAGAAGACAGTAACTTTTTAAAAAATATCCTCAGGAGAGTAACTTTTATTAAAAGTTTATTTTTTAACAGAGGAATGTAGGATGTTACTTCTTCACTTGTGGTTCTTTTTCATGTTTCCTGGACAAAGTCTAATTGTCTTTTTTGTGAATTTTGTGCATGAACAGAAGGGACTGACAATAAACATGTTTTTCTGACCTCTTCAAGCTTGTTAGAAGTTTATTAATTGTGATTTGTTTCTGATTAAACTCACCCGGAATACTTCCTGTTACACTGAACTGATGGCATTTTACCAATAATTTACTATAACATGACAGTACATTTTTTTGTCTACATTGCAGAAATATTCAGGGGATTTCTCTTGTGCCTCTGTCTTTCCCACCTATGTAACTGTCAACCAATGTCAATGTTGGAGAGAGATTCCTACCAAAGAGTCAATTAACTTGTTACTGTTACAACTTATTGATTCTGTACAAAGATTACATAGGAAACAAAGCAAGCTACAGATGAATACAAAAAGGTTTTCCTATTACTCCAATAGGATCTTTGTCATCATGGGCTATTGATATAGTTTACACTCTGCCATTTACTTAAATTGTATGTCTGCATAGTTGTATGTTTTCTGCATGGAGCTATCAGGCTGGGGCAAATTTGAATTATTTGAGCAAGGCAAACACTTAACTTTCTTAACCCACACCAAATATAATAAAGGTTTTTTTTCCCCTTTGTTTTTATTTGTTATTGTTGTTGTTGGAGGCATTTGCCATAAAATCTGACCAGAGAGATGGTCTTAGATTTGGAGTAAAAGCAGAAATCAATGTTTGGTTTTGACATCTAATTTTCACTTGACACTCAGCAAGTCACTAAACCCATTTAAACTTGTGATTGTTCATCTTTAGACTGGCAATAATAATGTTATTTGAGATGTTTATCTGTTGGTAGTTAAATAAGAATTCATAATACATGTAAAATGATATGTGTAAAACTGCTTTGAAAATACCAAAGCTCTATAAGTAGATTTAATGCTAAAAACCCAAATTAGCACAACTAATTTTGTATGGAAAAATAGGAATTTATCTTTCAAAAACTATGTTTGGTTACTTAAAATTGCAGTGATTATCTTTCTCTTTGGATTGAAAAGTGAATATTATGTGCATCCATTTCTTATAACATGTGTAGTGTAATTAATTTCCCAGTTTGTCTTCTTATCATAGAGAACTTTAGGAGTTTCATGTAGTCAAATACAGTTAGTATCTCCTAAGACTAGGACCTTTTGTGTAGAAAGTTTCTTTTTCTCTTCTTTTCTCTTTTTTTTATTATAAAGATGTGGGGTACAATTCAGGGTTAGGTATACAAACGTTGATTATGCAGGAACCCTTGTTGATGAGGTATGCCCCTCCCTCCCCTAGCAGTTTCCCTCAACTGCCAATCCCACCGCCCTCCCCGACAATTTCCCACTACTGCCAATTCCTTTTTTATAATATTATAATAATTGTTCCAGGTCCGATTATGAGTGAAAACAAATCACATTCTGTTCTTTGTTTCTGTGGTAGATCACTGAGTATGATCGACTCTAGATCCATCCAAGTTGCTGTGAAGTACATATGTTTGCTCTTTATGGCTGCATAATATTCCATTGTGTATATGTATCACATGTTTTTATCCAGTCCAGTTTTGTTGGGCACCATTGGTTCCATGTTTTTGCTATTGTGAATAGAGCTGCAACAAACATATGTGTGTAGGTATCTCTTTTTGTAGAATAATTTGAGTTCCTCTGTGTATAGTTCCAGTAGTGGAATTAGGTCATGTGGAAGGTCAATTTCTAGTTCTTTCAGAAATCACCACACTGTCTTCCAAAGAGGTTGCACTAGTTTGCATTCCCATCAGCAGTGTAGAAGCATTCCTTTTTCTCTGCATCTTCACCAGCTGTGTTGTTGTTTGTTTTATTAATGATGGCCATTCTTACTGGGGTTAGGTGATATCTCTATGTAGTTTTGATTTGCATTTATCTGATGATGAGTGGGGCTGAGCTCTTTTTCATGTGTCTGTTGGCTGCCTGTATGTCTTCTTTTAAGAAGTGTCTATTCATGTCCTTTGCCCACTTTTTAATGAAGCTGGAATTTTTTTCTCCAAATTTTTTTCTCCTTTCAGCGCATTTGAGTTTCTTGTAGATCCTAGATGTTAGGTCTTTGTCAGTTATAAAGTTGGCAAATATTTTTTCCCATTCTGTGGGCTCTCTCCCTGCTCTCTTGATGGTTTCTTTAGCTTTGCAGAAGCTCATCAGTTTGATGAGCTCCCACTTGTATATCTTATTTCTTAAGGTATAGGCATTTAGGGTTCTGAATAGGAATTGGTTGCCAGTTCCAATTTCCGTAAGAGTTTCTCCTGTGTTTTCTTAGATTTTTATCATTTGAGGTTTTACATTTAGGTCTTTGATCCATTTAGAGTTAATTTTTGTGTATAGTGATAGGTAGGGGTCCTGTTTCAACCTTCTGATCAACCAGTTTTCCCAGCACCATTGATTTTTTCTGTCTATGAGCATGCACTATTTTTCCATTTGTTTGTGTCCTCTTGGATTTCTTTGAAGAGTGTGTTGTAGTTCTCATTGCAAAGGTCTTTCACTTCTCTAGTTAGGAAGATGCTGAGGTATTTCATTTTTTTGGTGGCTATTGTGAATGGGGTTGTGTTTTTTATTTGGGTCTCTGCCTGCTTGTTGTTGGTATATTCGAATTCAACTGTCTTTTGCACATTTATTTTGTACCCTGATACTTTGCCAAAGTCCTTTATCAGTGTAAGCAGGTTTTTGACAGATTCTGGATTTTCAAGGTATGGGATCATATTATCAGCAAAGAGGGATAACTTTACTTCCTATTTTCCTATTTGGATAACCCTGATTTCCTTCTCTTGTCTAATTGCCTGAGCTAGGACTTTCAACACAACGTTGAACAAGAGTGGTAAGAGTGGGTAGCCTGATCTTGTTCCAGTTGTCAGGGTAAATGTTTCTAGTTTCTGTCTATTTAGCAATATGTTAACTGTGGGTTAATCAAAAATGGCACTTACTATTTTGAGGTATGCTCCTTCTATACCTAGATGTTCAAGGGTTTTTATCAAGAAGGGATGCTGGATTTTATCTAAAGCTTTTTCTGCATTTAGTGATATAACCATGTGGTTCTTGTTTTTACATCTGTTGATGTATTTAATTACACTTATGGTCTTGTGAATGTTGAGCCAGTCCTACATCTTGGAGATAAAGCCTACTTGGACATGGTGGATTATTTTTGAGATTTTTTTTTTGTATCCAATTTGCTAGAATCTTGTTGGGGATTTTTACATCTATGTTCATAAGGGATACTGGCCTGTGGTTCTCTCTTTTGTTGGATCTTTACCCAATTTGGTTATCAGTGTGATGCTAGCTTCATGATATGATTTGGGGAGAATTCCATCCTTCTTAATTGCCTGGAATAAGGATTTCAATAGGATTGGTATCAACTCCTCCTTTTACGTTTTGGAGAATTCTTCTGGAAAGCCATCTAGTCCAGTGGTTTTTTTTTTTTTTTTTTTGTAGGTAATTTTCCTATGACAGAGTCACTTTCCTGGGTTGTTATTTGTCTATTTAGTGTCTCAGTGTCTTCTTGTGTGAGAGGTGATGTGATGTTAGAAAGTCCTCCATTTCATTTAGGTTATCAAGTTTGTTTCCATATGGGTGTACACAATAATCGCTGATAATCTTTTGTATTTCTTCATAGTCAGTTGTGATTTCATCTTTTTCATTTCTATCATATTTATTTGAGCTTTTTCTCTCTTTTTCTTGGCCATTCTGGCTAGGGGTCCATCAATCTTGTTAATTCTTTCAAGGAACCAGCTTTTTGTGTTGTTGGTGTTTTCTATGATATTTTTGTCTTCAATGTCCTGTATTTGGACTCATATTTTGATGACTTGGATTCTTCTGCTAAAGTTGGTTTTGGTAGTCTTCTCTTTTCAACTCCCTTAGGTGATTTGTTAGGCTCTCAACTTCTAATGCTTCCATTTTCTTGATATGTGCTTGTAGATATATAGATTCCCCTCTTAGAACTGATGTCCTGGCATCCCAGAGGTTTTGGTAAGATGTTTCTTCATTTTTATTTGTTTCCAGGAATCTTTTAATTTCTTCTTTGATTTCAGTGTTGACCCAGTCGTTGTTCAGCATCATGCTGTTTGGTATCCATGTCTTTGTGGGCTTTGGGGAAATTTTCTTGGTGTTGATATTTATTTTTATTCCACTGTGGTGTGAGAATGTTCATGGCAAGGTTTCAACCTTATAGAATTTGTTTATGCTTGATTGATGGTCAAGCATGTGATTGATCTTGGAGTAGTTCCATGTGGTGATGAATAGAATGTATATTCTGTGCTTGTTGGGTGGAATAATCTGTAGGTATTTATGAAGTCCATTTGGTTGAGTGTTAAGTTTAGGTTCTGGATCTCCTTGTTTATTTTTTTGCCTCATTGGTCTATCTAGGACTGTTAGTGGGGTATACAAGTCCCCTGCTATCATAGTGTTAGAATCAATATCTTTTTTTAGTTTACTTATTAGTTGCTTTATAAATGCTGGTGCTCCTATGTTGGGTGCATATATGTTTAGGATGGATATTTCTTGTTGATGGATTGAACCTACTATCATTACATAGTGTCCTTTTGCATCTTCTTTAATTTTTGATAGCTTAAATGTTGTTTTGTCTGATATTAAGATTGCAACTCCTGCCCTCTTTTGTGATCCATTTGCCTGGAAACTTGTTTTCCATCTGTTAACTTTGAGTCTCCTGGATGCAGCAAATAATTGAGTTATGGTTTCTTATCCAGTTTGCCATTCTGTGTCTTTTCAGCAATGCATTTAGTCCATTAACATTCAGACTGATTATTGAAATGTGATTATTTATCCTTGTCATGAAGTTCTTTTAAAGTTCTTTCTTTGCTTGTTTTCTTTTGGTTTTGGGATTGATATATGTGTGTGTTTTCAAGTTTCTTGTTGCTCTGTATTCTCTGTTGATTCTGTGCTCTGCTATTTTCTTAGGAAGTATGTGGTCATTCTTTTTTTTCTTTCTTCCTTCTGTTCTTAATAACTTTTTAAGTGTTTCCTGTAGAGCTGATCTGAAAGCTGCATAACCTCCTAGGAATTGGATGTCTGGGAAGGATTTTAATTCGCCATCACTGAAGAAGCTGAACTTGGCTGGATAAGAAATTTGGTTGAAATTGTTTATCTTTGAGGACTTTGAATATAATGTTCTAATTCTTTCTTGCATGTAATATTTCTGCCAATAGTTCTGCTGCTATTCTGACTGGTTTTCCCTGGTAGATAATCTGACCTTCCTTTCTTGCTGCCTTTAGGATGTTTTCTTTTGTGCCTATTTTGTATAGGCAAATTACTATGTGTCTGAGGGTTGGTCTTTTCTTTTGACATCTTGTGGGGGTTCTCTGTATCTCTTGTGCTTGACTGGTCACATCTCTGGTGAGATGGGGAAATTTTTCTTGGATTACCTCCTGGAACACTTGTTCTCCATTTCTCTTTCTTCTTCTGGGATACCAATCAGGCATAGATTCGGCCTCTTGATATAATTGCACATCTCTTGTAGGCTTTGTTCTTTCTTTCTGAGTCTTCTTTCTATGTTTTTTACAGAGGGGGTAAATTCCACATTCTGGTCTTCAAGTTCTGAGATTCTTTCTTCAGCTAGCCTAATTCTGCTTTCCATGCTTGTCATCTTGTTATTTATTTTCTGGATGAAATTTTCTTGCCAAAATCTCTGTTACACATTCTTTCAGTGCTGTATCTTGCCTTTCTTGAGTCTTATTTACTCTTTTCATCCATTTCCTAATCTCTGCCATATTCTGAGGCCAGTCATTGGTGACTTCCATTGTTTGGGCACCAAGGTCTGATTTTTTAGGAGTTTTGTCTTTGGTACTCTTGAATTTGTCTGTGGTCTTCCATTGGTTTCTTCTCATTTGTGACACATCTCATGTTTTTCTCTTTATTTCTGTTATTCAGTGTCAGTGGGAGAGGTTTTCACTTCTGATGTTTGCTCAGTCCTCTATTCTTCCTTGACCTTGGCTCAGGATTTGTTCTATTTTGAAATAGAGTGAGGGATGGGAAGCTTTGTTGTCTCTTGTAGTTTTTGAAATTTGACTAAAGTAGGGATGGTGCACTAGGATTCTGAAACTACTGCAAATTACAAAGTTAACTTATTGTGGTATATGTTCCCTAAGACCTATTCCCACCACCACGCTATATGATAATGAAAAGCAGAAACCACTGGAAAAATAATTGAACAGACACAGACATACACACACACCCCAAAACAAAATGTAATAACCACAAAGTATAACAAAACAAGCAACAACAACAACAACAACAAAAAACTAAAAAAACTAAACACACACACGCCTAGCACAAAGTGAATAGAGAAGAAAAACAGAAAGTCCAGGGGGGAAAAAAAGGTATTCAGATCAAACTCTCACACATATATTGACACACACCTTAAATTATAAAAAAATGAAAATTAAAAACTCCAGAAAAACAAGTGAGCAAAACAAACTAATAAAAACAACAAAATTGAAAGATGAATGCTCAGTTATTCATATACATACATAAAGAGAAAATGACAAATAAAAGAAGAAAGAAGAAACAGAAAAAGAAAAAAATGGGGGGATGCAGATCAAACTGTCACATACACATTCATGCACAAAGGAAAAATATTTTTAAAATAGATGAACTGGAGGCAGGGGAACAAGATGGCGATGGCATAGGTGAACTGGTGAGATTCTCTGAATGTGAGTTCCCCAAAAGACTATTACTTCTCTTCCCCCATCCCCCAGCCCACACGGTGAGAGGCCCGGGGACCTTCGGTCCCACACAGGGCCAGATATTGCAGCCCCCTGCTGCTGCTGTTCCACTGCGTGGGAGTCTCGGGTCTCAGTACCCTCCCAGCTCACTCCCTGCCTACATTGTCTACAGCCCAGCACCCGGCACCACGCCGCTGGTCACACAGAGAGGCTCTGGGTACCTGCCCCTCAGAGACACTGGTCCCATTCCTGGCTGAAGTACCCTGTGGGGGGCCCAGGGGCACTCTTGCCACTCACCACCTGCCCTTTGGAGCTTTGGAGCTCTGGAACTCCAGGCCCACCCTGGCTAAGGCACTCAGCATGAGACCCCAAGCTGGGGGACCCAGACAAGTGGAGAAAAACAGATCTGCATAAACTGTCACACCATTCTCTAGGCAGAGACTTCCATTGCCCCGCCCACCTATCAACAAACTTTACCTCAGTTCCTAAGGCCAGATATTGTGGCCCCTGCTGCTGCTGTTCCACTGCGTGTGTGGGAGTCTCAGGTGCCAGCCCCCTCCCAACTCCCTCGCTGGCTACATTGTCTCCAGCCCGGCACCCGATACCAAGCTGCTGGTCACCCGGGGATGCTCTGGGCACCTGCCCCTCAGAGACACCAATCCCATTCCTGGCTGAAATACGCTGTGGGGGGCCCAAGGCCACTCTTGCTGCTCACCACCTGCCCTTTGGAGCTTTGGAGCTCTGGAACTCCAGGCCCACCCTGGCTGAGGCACTCAGCGCAAGACCCCAAGCTGGGGGACCCAGACAAGCAGAGAAAAACAGATCTGCATAAACTGCCACACCATTCTCTAGGCAGAGACTTCCATTGCCCCACCCACCTATCAACAAACTTTACCTCAGTTCCTAAGGCAACAGCGAAACAGGAGACAAAGCCCCAACCCTACGCTGCAACAAAAAACAAAGGGCAGAGTCTGGAATCGGGGATCAGAGAAGTGACTTTAGTCTGATCACTTATTTTGACTTATGATTTTATCATTGTAACTGTTGTTTTGATCACGTTTATGGTTAGCCTTCTGAATTACACTGTTTCTTGATTTTATTGGCCTATCTCTGTGTAGCTATCAGTACTCTTTAGGGAATCTTTCTTACATGTCTTTCTTCACTTCTTCCTGGCCTTGTGTCTCTTTCTCACCTGATAGTTGGTATATATATCTGTTTTCCCTCTCGCTCTTCTCTCTTTCTAACTCCCTATTGATCCCCCCTTCCTCAATTATTTTCCCCTTTTGTACCCCCCCTTTTTAATCTAGGGACCAAGATACATACTGCTGAATGGACAGATTGTAAGACAGAGGAAAATAGGTTCCAGTGTGCTCATACACCTGTTCATGGATGCTAGAATCAGCATTCTGAACCACAGCTTCCCTCTCAATTAAACCTCAAAACTGCAAAAAGTACCGATTGCAGCCTATGCTCCAACCTGAAAAGTGAACAAAGCCAGAAGACCCTCATAAGGAAGAACAGGACATTGCAGAAGAGAAAGCAACTCCACCTTCCCTCAAAAACAGAATTGAAGAAGGGGAAGGAAAGGGGGAGAGAGAGAAAAATCTACACGAATGAAAAAAAACCAAAAGAAGAGTATGGGTCTCTCCCAGACCCCTGGAAGGGCAGACACTGAGAAAACTGACTTCGGAATGCAAACAATGAAGAGCCCCCAGAATGAAGGTTCTCAAACTACAAATGTAGATATTAAGACATTAATGGAGACATTAAAAAGAATTGAGGAGACACAAGAAGAAACTAGGAAGGAGCTGATATCTGAGATAACAGTAATAAAGAATACTGTGAATGAAATAGATAACAAACTGATAAGCATCGAAAGTAGAATTACCCAAGCAGAAGAAAGAATCTCAGAGATTGAGGACCAAAATATAGAACTAACCCAAACGCTTAAAAACACAGAAAATAAGCTTGAAAAGACAGAACAAAACCTTCAAGAGATGAGCGATTACCTAAAGAGGCCAAACCTAAGAGTAATCGGACTCCCTGAGACAGAGAGACAGAGACAATCTTGGAACAAACTTTCCATGAGATCATTCAAGAAAACTTCCCTTATCTAATCAGTGATGCAAAAATTCAAACACAAGAGATTCAGAGAACCCCTGCAAAACAACAAATGAGAAGAACAACTCCTAGACACATAATAATTCACCTAAACAAAGTAGGCATAAAAGAAAAAATCCTAAAGGCAGCAAGAGAAAAAGGCCAGATGACCTACCATGGAAGACCAATCAGAATAGCAGATTTATCTACAGAAACCCTGCAGTCTAGGAGGGCTTGGAGCCCTATCTTCAAAGTCCTAAAAGATAAACAATTTCAACCAAAAATAGCCTACCCGGCCAAGATAAGCTTCATCAGTGAGGGAGAATTAAAATGTTTCCCAGATATCCAATCCCTAAGAACTTATGCTGCCACCAAATGATCTCAACATGAAACACTTAACAAAGTACTAAACACAGAAGTAAAGGAAAAAAGAACAGCATTCTTCACAAGAGTACAGGGAAAAGAATAAAATATACATGAACTAACCACTAAAACAAAAGAAAGACAAAAAAAAAAAAAAAAACCAAATGGAAGAACAACAACTCTATAAGAACTCCATGATAGGGACAAACCATAATGATAAAAGGTTCACTCCATCAACAAGAAATATCCATCCTATTCATATATGCACCCAACATAGGTGCGCCAACATTCATAAAGCAACTTCTAGGAAAACTAAACAAAGACATTGACTCTAACACCACAATAACTGGGGACTTTAATACCCCACTCACAACCCTAGACAGATCATCAGGAAAAAAATCAGCAAGAAGATCCAGAACCTCAATGAGACTCTGGACCAAATGGACTTAATTAATACCTACAGAACACTCCATCCAAAGACCACAGAATACACATTCTACTCATCACCGCATGGAACATATTCTAAGATTGACCACATAATTGGACACAAATCAAGCATAAGCAAATTTAAAAGAACTGAAATTCTACCATGCACCTTCTCAGACCACAGTGGAATAAAAATAAACATTGACACCAAGAAGGTCCCCCCAAATCCCACAAAGACATGGACACTAAACAGCATGATGCTAAACAACTCCTGGGTCAATGATGAAATCAAAACAGAGATCAAAAGATACCTGGAAACAAGTGAAAATGAAGAAACATCTTATCAAAATCTCTGGGATGTCTTGAAAGCTGTAGTAAGAGGGAAATTTATATCCCTACAAACACACATGAAGAAAATGGAAGGAACACAAATTAACAAGCCACCTAAAGAAGCTGGAAAAGCAAGACCACAAAAACCCTAATTTCAACAGAAGAATCCAGATCACAAAAATAAAAGCCCAAATCTAGGACATAGAAGACAAAAAGATAATACAAAAAATCAATGAAACAAATAGCTGGTTCTTTGAAAGGATAAACAAGAATGACGGTCCCCTAGCTAGACTGACCAAGAAAAAATGAGAAAAAAACCAAATAAGCACAATCATAAACACAAAAGATGAAGTCACATCTGACCCTGAAGAAATCCAAAGATCATTAGAGACTACTACGTACACTTGTATGGAAACAAACTTGAAAACCTTAAGGAAATGGAGGACTTTCTGACAACACACAACCTACCTAGGTTGGAGCAAGAAGAAATTGATACCCTAAATAGACCAATAACAATCAAGGAAATCGACTACGTAATAAGAAAACTTCCTACAAAAAAAAGCCCTGGTCCAGATGGCTTTCCAGCAGAATTCTACAAGACATTCAAGGAGGAGCTGATACCAATCCTACTGAAGGTATTCCAGGTGATGAAAAAGATGGAACTCTCCCCAAATCATTTTACAAAGCCAACATCACATTGATACCCAAGCCAGGTAAAGATCCAACAAAGAAAGAGAGTTATAGGCCAATATCTTTGATGAACATAGATGCTAAAATTCTCAACAAGATCCTAGCAAACCGGATTCAACAATACATCTCAAAAATCATCCACCATGACCAAGTAGGCTTCATTCCTGGGATGCAAGCCTGGTTCAACATTCATAAAACCATAAATGTAATAAAATATATCAACAGATGTCAAAACAAAAACCACATGATTATATCACTAAATGCAGAAAAACCACATGATTATATCGTTAAATGCAGATCATCAGGAAAAAAATCAGCAAGAAGATCCAGAACCACATGATAATATCATTAAATGCAGATCATCAGGAAAAAAATCAGCAAGAAGATCCAGAACCTCAATGAGACTCTGGACCAAATGGACTTAATTGATACCTACAGAACACTCCATCCAAA
>NW_007037338.1:20496-22152 GCF_000164805.1 Carlito syrichta
CCCAAGAGAATCTGTCAAAAAACCTCCTTACACTGATAAAGGCCTTGGCAAAAGTCTCAGGATACAAAATAAAATGTACAAAAAGACAATCGCATTTCTCTACACCAATAATAAGCAAACAGAAACCCAAATAAAAAACACAATTCCATTCATAATAGCCACAAAAAAATGAAATACCTTGGCATCTTCCTAACCAGAGACGTGAAAGACCTTTACAATGAAAACTACAAAACACTGCTCAAAGAAATCAAAGATGACACAAACAAGTGGAAAAATATCCCACACTCATGGATTGGAAGAATCAACATTGTGAAGATGTCCATCTTACCTAAGACAATCTACAAATTCAATGCAATTCCCGTCAAATTACCGGTAACATTCTTCTCAGACCTGGAAAAAACAACCCAGGAATTCATATGGAAACACAAACGTCCAAGAATAGCCAGAACAATCCTCAGCAAAAAAAAAAAAACAACAAAGCAGGTGGTATCACATTACCAGACTTCAAACTTTACTATAAAGCTACAATTATCAAAATAGCTTGGTATTGGTATAGGAATAGGCATATATATCAATGGAATAGAATTGAGATTCCAGAAGCAAAACCCCACTTTCTCAACCAAGTCATCTTCAACAAAGCCTCCACCACCTACCACTGGGGAGAGGAGAACCTATTCAGTAAATAGTGCTGGGAAAACTGGCTGACCACATGCAGAAGATTGAAACAGGATCCCTATCTATCCCCATGCACAAAGGTTAACTCCAAATGGATCAGAGACCTAAATGTAAAATCTCAAACCATAAGAACCTTAGAAAATGAAGGAAATACCCTCATGGAAATCAGAACTGGCATCCAATTCCTGAACAAAACCCAAAACCCATAGGTCAGAAGAGAGAAGATAGACAAGTGGGACCTTATTAAACTGACAAGCTTCTGCAAAGCCAAAGAAACCATCAAGAGAGCAGGGAGACAACCTACAGACTGGAAACAGTATTTGTCAACACCAGGTCTGACAAAGGTTTAACATCCTGGATCTACAAGAAACTAAGATGTGCTGAAAAGAAAAAAACAAACAACCCCAATATAAAATGGGCAAAAGATATGAACAGACGCTTCACAAAGGAAGACATCCAAGCAGCCAACAGACACATGAAGAAATGTTCAACCTCACTAATCATCAGGGAGATGCAAATCAAAACCACACTGAGATACCACCTAACTCCAGTCAGAATGGCAATTATCAACAACTCAAAAAATAACAGCTGCTGGAGAGGGTGTGGTGAAAAGGGAACACTTCTACTCTGTTGGTGGGAGTATAAACTAGTGCAACATCTGTGGAAAGCAGTGTGGCGATTCCTAAAAGCTCTAAATATCAACCTCCCATATGACCCCGCAATCCCCCTACTGGGAATAGGGAGAACTCAAATCACTCTATAAAAAAGATACCTGCACACATATGTTTATCGCAGCGTTGTTCACAATAGCATAGAAACAACCATGCTGCCCATCAAAAGAGGACTTGATTTAAAAAATGTGGTACAAGCCAAGCTTGGTGGCTCAGCCTGTGATCCCACGTCTTTGGGAGGCTGAGGTGAGTGGATTGCCTGAGCTCGCAGGTTCAAGACCCGCCTGGGCAGTGAGACCTCATCTCTACA
>NW_007037338.1:22452-28116 GCF_000164805.1 Carlito syrichta
CAAAGATCTGAGTATCACATGTTCTCACCCATATAATGGACCTTGAACATCCAATGCAATACTATAAGAAAATGACTGACGGTACTGGGAAACTATGGGGGGAAGGGAGATGGGATTAACATTAGCAAATATCTGTCTGGGGACGGGGAAACACCTCTTATCAACAGGGTGCCTGAATGAAACATAATTGTATACCTGATCCTTAACTGTACCCCACAACATCATAACAAAAAATAGTGATAAAAAAGAAAAAAAAAAAGTGAGGCGGTGAGGACAGGATTATCAAGCCTCTGTGGAGGGTGTATAAAATGCCTTTTTGTTCATCACCGTTTATTCAATAAAAGAAGCTGAACATAAAATAAAAGAAAAATTATAAAATTTAAAAAAATAGATGAACTCACGGTCAAATAATTTTTTTTAATTTTAAAAATTAAAATTAAAAACTGCCCCCTTGTGGCAGGCTCTGTAATTGTTCCTCTGTAATTGTTCCTCTAATTGGTCTCTCCTGCAGAGCCACCTCTTTCACTCTTTCCTCACTGTCTGGAGCAGGGAAGGAGGAGGGGCAGTGGAGGTTGGTGGGGCTACAGTCCTCCCCTCCCACTCTCAATAGGTCAGGGAGATCTCCTTCTGTGAGGACGTGCAGAGTTGTCTCTTCCCCAGGTATGTACTCGCAGGGGATGCCCCAGCTATGCCTATTCTGGAATGGAGTTCTTCTGTTATGACTGACGTCCAGATTCTGCCTGGGTTTGTCCTTCTCAGTTGTGGCCCAGCTGTGTGGGTCTGACATTCAGAGGATTGCTGGGGAGGAGGGGGTTTGGGTCAGCCCTGGACTCACCACTGATCCCTTTGGAGTTTTTCCTCATCCTTTTCTGGCCACACTCTTTGTCTTGTGACTGGATCAGGGTAGAGGTGGGGTGCCTGGAACTCAGGACTCCTCGGGTACATTCAGGATATTCCCTCTGGGTCATTATCAGTCCCTGAGTAGTTGATCTGCCAGTCACAGAGATCAGGTCTGTTGCTCTGCAGTGAGCAAACTGGAGCACTTTCCTGTACCACCTTCAAGATGGTGTTGGGGTGTCTCTCTTGTCCTCTTCTGTGGCACTTTGCCTCTGGACTCCTTCAGCAGCCCCTCCTTCCAGTGCCCTGTCAGGTGCTGAAGCGGTGAGGCAAAGTCTGGAGCTGGCAGTCTCTCCTGCCAATGGTGAGGGAGAGCCTGGGGTGACAATCTCTCCCCACTATTTTTCACAGGAAGACTTCTGTCCATTTTTTAAAGAAATGGCACTCCGCTTCTGCAACCTTGGAAGATCCAGGGAACAAGCAGAAAAACTGCAGCACCAGCTATTGCACCAGGGGCCTGACCACTTGCTCTCAAGCCGCCATTTAGTCTGTCCCAGCATTTTTCTTCCCAGGGAAGGTTTTGTTGATTTAAAAAGAAAGGAAGGAAGGAAGAAAAAGAAAGAAAGAGAAAGAAAGAAAGAGAAAGAAAAAGAAAAAGAAAGAAAGAGAGAGAAAGAGAAAGAAAGAAAGAAAGAAAGAAAGAAAGAAAGAAAGAAAGAAAGAAAGAAAGAAAGAAAGAAAGAAAAAGAGGCACTTGGTTTCTGTGCCCCAGGAATCACTAGGGTCCAAGCCTAGCAGCTGTGGCACCAACCACTGCCTCAGGAGATCCCTGCTGCTAAATCCCTGGCCCTCACTCAGTCAGCCACTCACACGCCCACTCGCTCACCAGCATCCTAACAAAATTTTCCATACACTCACTCACTCCCTCCAGGACTTGCATAGTTTGACTGGCTCGGCCGCCATCTTCCCCCTCCTTTTTTATCTTAAGATTAGAAATATATTCACATAAATATTATCTTGTATATTTTGAACACACTTTCACATGTAAATAAAGCATGATAAGGTTATTTTTCTAACTGTTCTTTATTATTACCTCCCTAAACTAGTTTATTATGCACATTTTAGGAAATGCTGGCTTAAAGATATCTTTAACATGGCCCCCACAATGCTGGTGTGGTTATTTATGGCATGTCATGTCAAAAACATTTCCTGAGACATTTAGGTACTCATTACTTGCAGATTTGAAGTTTGCTAGTAAGCATATGTGATGTCTAAAAGTTCATTTGTAGAATAATTTTTATTGTAAAAAATGTTTACAAGTGAGATATATGATGACAATGCAAAAATGGAATGACCAAAAATTTCAGTTATCACCAGGAAGATCTAATAAAATGTCTAACATCTGCTTTTAGATATTTTTGATGTATGAGAGAGATGATTTTTTTAACAAAAATAACTTGCAAGATTAAAATGTCCATTTTTACTCTAATATCTCAATATTCATATTCTTACTTTTTGTCATGACTAATCATGATAGCTCTTCCAGAAACAACCTGAATTCAGACTCTTAAAATATTATAAAATCTTTTATATGACATGATAGAAAATAATTGTATGCATTTTTGGAAAGATAGGGAATTTGAATACTACTTTCAGATCAAGTAACTCTTCTATTAAATGTTATGGTTCTTCTATTCAATATTCTATTGAATAGCTCAAGTCTCTCCTGAGGTTCAGAGATGGTAGAGAGGCCTAATTGATGCTGGCTAACTGACAACAAAAAACTGTTTCCAAGATTGATAAGCTGATGGACACTGTGTGTTGGGCATCTATTATGCAGATTTCAAGTTCCCATTTCTGGGTACACTAGCTCATATTCAAAAATTTATGAGCTTAATTGACCCATTTGAATCCCAGTTTATTCATTTTAATCTGATCCATAATTGGAAGGGGTTGATTATTTTCCCTAAAGAAATACGTATTTCCTTAGAAAATCCAGTCAAGGTTATGAGGATAGTCAGGTAAAAGCAGTTGAGTGATCTCAAGGACCATATGTTCCTCTCTTTCTTCTTGGGCTTCCTCTCCCCCCTGGTCCAGGAATGCTCTGTGAGGCTGAGGCACTGGAAACATGCAGTCTTTGTGACTCTTCTCTCACTCTATTTATTTTATTCTTTAAAACCTGCATATGACTATAAATTATATCACAAGGAATCTGAGTATTCATAGTCTCCTTGCTGAGACCAGGATACTTCTCTGATTCCTTAGGAAGGTTTGAGAGGCACTTTGATCTCATCCGTCATTTATGTACAATCATCTGTTGTCAGTTACTCATGTTGCTGCCTGAGGATGACAGCATTATTTTTAGAAATGTCATTGGATATCAGATTCATTCCAGGATCTTTCATTGCATTTAATTTTCATTTTCTTCACTCAGCTTTCAGCTGGAATGGTTTCTCAGCCTTACTTTGTCTTTCATGACACTGACATTTTTAGAGTACAGGTCCTTTGTTTTGTATTAAGTCTCTCAATATGCATTTGTGTGCTGGCTCCTCATGATTAGATTACAATTATGCAATTTTTCAAGGAATATCATTTGCCAAGAAGTGACATTGTTTTTCAGTGCAGAGTATCAGGTTTGTCTTCATATCAGTGGCTGTTAACTTGGATCACTTGGTACAGTAGTGCTGCCAGATTTATTCACTGACAATAGTGTCACATTAATAATTAATGAGTAATTTGAAGGGAGAACTTTGGGTCTATGTTCAAACTACATTAACATTCAATATCGTGTTCCACATAAAGCTTTCATGTACTAGTCTTAGCATCCATTGATAATTATTGTGTGAATCAATTATAACTATGATGGTTGCAAAATGGGGATTTTTTCAAATTAGTCTATTTGACATTTAATAGCTATCATTCTATTTAAAGTACTTTTATTTCTTATTTCAATGAACTGACAAATTTTTATTTTATTTGAATGAGTTGCAATTATTTCTATGATTATTTAGTTTGATGCTCAAATGGTCTCAGATTTAACCAATGGGAGTCCCTAAAAGCTGGCTCTGTGTCCTTGTGATTTGACCTATTCCTGTCACTTTTTAAGCATTCCCCTTCCCTAAAATCAGTCATTTGTTCAAGGTGTCAGGATTCTTTTTTAGAAACCAATATTTGTGCATTTGGTATGCTTGTTGCCACTGTCATCACCTTTAGACTTTTTCAGTAGTTTTATATAGATCATAGAATATCATTATACAGATATGCAGATATATACAGATATATAAAGATGTATACAGATGTATACAGATATACAGATATATACAGATATACAGATATACATGGCTATAGATATATACATATGGGCAACAATTTTAATGTGTTTAATATTATGTGTGTGTGCGTGTGTGTGTGTGTGTGTGTGAGTGTGTGTTCTGGTAAAATATGTATTGCTGTTTGGCCTACATGTATTTTTAAAGATAATTATGGAGGACTTCCAGCAAGATGGTGATGGGGCAGTTTGGTCTTGAGACCCTCCACGAAAGAGAACACACATAAAGACTCTAGCCCTCCTCCAGTGGGCTGCAGCTCCCATTGTTGACAGCCTGCTCTCCGCAAGGTGTTCGCCAACACCTCAACCACCTAAGACGTCTCAGCAGCATGCAGTGGCTAGCTGCCGATGCCACTGCAGCCGCCATCACCCTGCCCATGCCTGAGGCAACCCATGGCTCCAGACTGTGAAGTCCCCACAACAGGCTCTGCTGAAACTGCTACTGCTGCTACCACTGCCACTCCCTACCCTTTGCCCAGAGCCAGGCTCGTGGAGCTCCTTCCACGCACCTTGAAGCAGCAGCTGCCACCACTACTATCATTGCCTGCTCCCTCCCATCCTGGGTGACCTCTGTACTTCTGCCACACCGGGCTTGCTCTGTCTGGCAGTCTCCAACTGCTGCCGAGAGATATCAACTGAAGTGGTGAGAACAGCACCACCTGCTTGGGGATTCAAGGTAACAACATCAAAATGGGAAGGAGAGAAGCTAAATAGACACAGGCCAGATCTGTGTGGCAGAATTGGCAAACAGCCCCAATCTGAACCACACTCCACAGCAGGCCAGAGGCAACTGACCCTAACTGTGAACAAATCTACCAGCCTGCAAAGACAGCTAGAAATCAGAGCTGAAAGGACATTGGACTTAAAGGAAAAGTCTCAGAGTTTGCTTGGTTCCCCATTTTCAATTTTTTTCTTTGTTTGTCTTACCAATCTTCTTTCTTCTCTCTTATTACTCTTATTAATAATTTTTACATAATTTCTTTGGTTCTGTAAGTTTACTAACTTTATTCTATTCTTTTTTTTTTCTCTGTAGACCCCATCTTTGTATAGAGGAATAGCACACCAATTAGGAGGTTGGATAGCTCGTATGGTTGAATTTGTATGTTTTAGTATTTTTCATATGGTTCTTGGATAGTTTGTAGTTGTTACTGTTTTTCATTTAACCTGTTTTAGTCTTTGTGTCTCTTTTCATTTGTTAGTCAGCATGTTTGTCTGTTTTCCATCTTACTCCTCTCTCTCTCCACCTCCCTCTTTCCCCCACTCCTTACTCCATTCTTTTCCCTTTTTTAAAGCTCATTTTGCTTTCAGGGAGTAAAACTATAACCCCATTGCATGGACAGAGCCCAAGGCAGTGGGAAGTGGGTTTTGCATTATTCTTACACCTGTTTGTGGATACTGAGATCTGCAGATAGATTTTGAATCACAGCTCCCACCTTAATTAAATCTCAAAACTGCAAAAAGTACAGCCCCCAACCTACAGTCCAACTCCAGAATTGAAC
>NW_007037338.1:28136-34773 GCF_000164805.1 Carlito syrichta
ACTGAGAAAACAGACTTCGGAACACAAACAATGAAGAGCCCCAGAATGACTGGTCACATGCAACAAACCCAGACATCAAGACATTAATAGAGAGAAAAATAATTGAGGAGAGACAAGAGGAAAACTAGAAGGAGCTGATGACAGAAATGACAGCAGTGAATAATACTGTGATGGAAATAAATAACAAACTAATAAGCATGGAAAGCAGAATTAGCCAAGCAGAAGAAAGAATCTCAGACCTTGAAGACCAAAATACAGATATAGCCCAAACTGTCAAAAAAATAGAAAAGAAGCTTAAAAAGACAGAACAAAACCTTCAAGAAATTAATGATCACTTCAAGAGAAAAAACATAAAGACTCTAGCCCTCCCCCAGGGGGCTGCGGCTCCCATTGTTGACAGCCTGCTCTCCGCATGGTGTTCGCCAACACCTCAACCACCTAAGACTTCTCAGCAGCACGCTGAGATACAAAAGAACACTACATAATGATACAAAAGGACACTACATAATGATAAAATGTTCAATCCATCAACAAGAAATATCCACCCTAAACACAGGAGCACCAACATTTATAAAACATCTACTAAATAAACTGAAAAAAAATATTGACTCTAACACTATTATAGCAGGGGACTTAAATGTCCCACTGACAACTCTACACAGATCATCAAGGCAAAAAATCAACAAGGAGATCCAGAACCTAAACTTGACACTTGACCAAATGGACTTAGTTGATACCTATAGATTATTCCACCCAACAACCACAGAGTATACATTCTACTCATTACCACATGGAACATACTCCAAGATTGATCACATTCTTGGCCATAAATCAAGCATAAACAAATTCCACAAGGTTGAAATCTTGCCATGAACATTCTGAGACCACAGTAGAATAAAAATAAACATTAAAACCAACAACATTTCCCCAAAGCCCACAAGACATTGATACTAAACAGCATGATGCTGAACAATGACTGGGTCAACACTGAAATCAAAGAAGAAATTGAAAAGATTCCTGGAAACAAATGAAAATGAAGAAACAGCTTATCAAAACCTCTGGGATGCCATGAAATCAGTTTTAAGAGGAGAATTCATATATCTACAAGCACACATCAAGAAAATGGAAAGATCACAAGTGGAGAGCCTAGCAAATCACGTAGGGGAACTGGAGAGAGAAGATCACCAAAACCCCAACTTTAGCAGAAGAATACAAATCACAAAAATAAGAGCCCAAATATAGGACACAGAGGACAAAAACATCATAGAAAAAAATAATAAAAAAACCAAAAAGTTGATTCTTTGAAAGAATTAACAAGATTGATGGGCCCCTAGCCAGAATGACCAAGTTAAAGAGAGAAAAAGCCCAAATAAACACAATCAGAAATACAAAATATCAAATCACAACTGACCCGGAAGGAATACAAAAGATTATCAGAGATTACTATGTACACCTATATGGAAGCAAATTTGATAATCTAGATAAAATGGAGGACTTTCTGATATCACACAACCTCCTCAGGTTTAAAAAAGAAGACATTGAGACACTAAATAGACCAATAACAACCCTGGAAGTTGACTCTGTCATACGAAAACTACTTACAAAAAAATTTTTTTTTTAAAGTCATGGACCAGATGGCTTTCCAGCAGAATTCTACAAAATGTACAAGGAGGAGCTGATACCAATCCTTTCGAAAGTATTCCAGACAATTGACAAAGATGGAATTCTCCCCAAATCATGTTACAAGCTAACATTACACTGATACCCATACCGGGTAAAGATCCAACAAAGAAAGAAAACTACAGGCCAATATCCCTTATGAACATAGATGCAAAAATCCTCAACAAGAGTTTAGCAAATCAGATCCAAAAGCACATCTCAAATATCATCCACCATGACCAAGTAAGCTTCATCCCCAGGATGCAGGGCTGGTTCAACATTCACAAAATCATAAATGTCATTAAATACATCAACAGATGTAAAAGCAAGAACCATATGATTATCTCATTAGATGCAGAAAAAGCTTTTGATAAGATCCAGCATGCTTCCTGATAAAAACCCTCAAACATCTAGGTATAAAAGGAACATACCTCAAAATAGTAAGTGCCATCTATGACAAACCCACAGCTAGCTTATTGCTAAATGGTCAGAAACTAGAACCATTTCCCCTGAAAACTGGAACAAGACAAGGTTGTCCACTCTCACCCCTCTTGTTCAAAATTGTGTTGGAAGTCCTAGCTCAGGCAATTAGACAAGGAAGGAAATCAGGGGTATCCAAATAGGAAAAGAGGAAGTCAAGTTATCCCTCTTTGCTGATGATATGATCCTATACCTTGAAAATCCAAAAGAATCTGTCAAAACCCTACTTGCACTGATAAAGGACTTTGGGAAGGTCTCAGGTTACAAAATAAATGTGCAAAAGACAGCTGCATTTCCCTACACCAACAACAAGCAAGCAGAGACCCAAATAAAAAGCACAATCCCATTCATAATAGCCACCGAAAATATGAAATTCCTTGGCATTTTCCTAACCAGAGAAGTGAAAGACCTTTACAATGAGAACTACAAAACACTGCTCAAAGAAATCCAAGAAGTCACAAACAAGTGGAAAAATATCCCATGCTCATGGATAGGAAGAGTTAACATTGTTAAGATGTCCATCCTACCAAAGGCAATCTACAGATTCAACACAATACCCCTTAAGTTACCAACATCATTCTTCTCAGACGTGGAAATGGCAATACAGAAATTTATATGGAAACAAAAACAGCCACAAATAGCCAAAACAACCCTTAGCAAAAGAAACAAAGTGGGAGGTATCACACTTCCAGACTTCAAACTTTACTGTAAGGCTACAGTAATCAAAACAGCCTTGAATTAGTACAAGAACAGGCACATAGACCAATGGAACAGGATAGAGATTCTGGAAGCAAAGCCTTGATTCCGTAACCAACTCATCTTCGACAAATCCTCCAATAACAACCACTGGAGAGAGGAGAACCTAGTCAGTAAATGGTTCTGGGAAAACTGACTGACCACATGCAGAAGATTGAAACAAGACCCCTACCTATCACCATACACAAAAAATAACTCTAAATGGATCAAAGACCTAAATGTAAAATCTCAAACTGTAAGAACCTTAGAAAATGCAGGAAACACTCATGGAAGTTGGAACTAGCAACTAATTCCTGATCAAAACATGAAGTGCTCAGGCCAAAAGAGATAAGATAGACAAGTGGGACCTCATTAAACTGAAAAGCTTCTGCAAAACCAAAGAAACCATCAAGACAGCAAAGAGACAGCCCACAGAATGGGAAAGAATATTTGCCAACTGTATATCTGACAAAGGTCTAACATCTAGGATCTACAAGGAACTCAAACATGCCAAAAGTAAAAAAACGAACAATCCCTTTAAAAAGTGGACAAAAGACTTCTGGCAAGCCGGGCACAGTGGCTCAGCCTGTAATCCTGTGCTTTGGGAGGCTGAGGTGAGTGGATTGCCTGAGTCTGAGGGTTCAAGACCCACCTGGGCAACTTGACAAAACTTCATGTTTACAATAAATCAAAAAATTAGCTGGGTGTGGTAGCACATGCCTGTAGTTCCAGCTACTTGGAAGGTTGAGTTGGAAGGATCACTGGAGCCCAGCAGGTCGAGGTTGCGGTGGCCAGGAGTGTGCCACTGCACTCCAGTCTGGGCGACAGAGTGAGACTCCAACTCAAAAAAAAAAAAAGAAAAAGACTTCTGGCAAGATGGCAATGGGGCAGCTTGGTCTATGAGACCTCTGCAAAAGAGAACACACAAAGACTGGCTCCCTCCCCAGGGGCTGCAGACCCCATTGTCAGCAGCCAGCTCTTCACACGGAGCTCGGCCGTTGACACCGCTGAAGCATCATGGTGGTCCGGGTAGCCACTGCAGCTGCAGATGACGCCACCACCGCCTCCATGGCAGCCATTGCACATCACACCTCCCATGCCTGAGGCAATCCACCCCTTCAGACCTTGAAGCCCCTGCAAACAAGATATGCTGAGATTGCTGCCGCCACTACTGCCACCGTTACATCCTGCCAGGCTGTGGGTCTCCTCCTGTGTGCCTTGAGGCAGCAGCTCCCATTTCCGGCTTCTTCCTGGCTCCCTCCCCCGTGGGGAGGGCAGCTAAGATGAAGACTATCTGGAGCGGTGAGATAGCACCACCTGCTGGTGACTCAAGGTAACAACACCAAAAGGGGAAAAAGAGAAGCTTGATAAATAGATACAGGCCAGATCTGAGTGGTGAACTGGGCAGTGGTGAACTGAGTGGTGATCTGAACTGCCCTTCAAAGCAGGCCAGGGGCAACTGACCCTAACTGTGAACAAATTTACCAGCCTGAAAAGACAACTAGAAATATGAGCTGAAAGGACATTGGAATTAAACAAAAAGTCTCAGAGTGTGCTTGATTGGTTCTGTTAGTTTACTGACTTGATTTTTTTCCTTTTGTTTTGTTCTATTTTTTGGTTTTCTTCTTTTCTTTTCTTCTTTCTGTAAGCCATATCTTTGTATAGAGGAATAGCACACCAATAAGGAGATTGGTTAGCTTGTATGTTAGCATGATTGTGTTTTAGGTTTTTTTGTATGGGAGTTAGTTTGTAGCCGTGGTCTATTGTTTTTATCTGTTTCAGTTTTTGACTCTTTCTCCATTTCTTGGTACACTTATCTGTTTTCCCCCTTACTCCTCTCTCTCTACCTCCCTCTTCCCCCCACTGTCTGCTCCATTCTCTTTCCTCTGTTAATCTCATTTTATTTCAGGGAGTAAACCTACAACCCCACTGCGTGGACAGATTCCAAGGCAGTGGGAAGTGGGTTTCAGATTATCCATACACCTGTTGGCAGGTACCAGGACCTGCAGATAGATTTTGAATCACAGCTCCCCCCTTAAGTAAATCTCAAAACTGCAAAAAAGACCACCCCCAACCTACAATGCAATGCCAGAGTTGAACAAAGTAAGAGGACATACATAAAGAAGAATAGGAAATTGAACAAACAGAAGTCAAAGGAACCCCTCCACCCCTGAATAACAGATTAAAGAAGACAGTGACGTGGAGGGAAGGAAAAAGTAGGAAGGAAAAAACTGCACAAATGAATGAATGAAGAAATGAAGAGAAACCAAAAGAATAATATAGGTCTCACACAGACCCCTGGGAAGTCAGACACTGAGAAAACAGACTTTGGAACACAAACAATGAAGAGCCACCAGAATGACTGGTCACATGCAACAAACCCAGACATCAAGACATTAATAGAGAGAATAAAAATAATTGAGGAGAGACAAGAGGAAAATGGGAAGGAGTTGATAACAGAAATAACAGCAGTAAAGAATACTCTGATGTAAATAAATAACAAACTAATAAACATGGAAAGAAGAATTAGCCAAGCAGAAGAAAGAATCTCAGAGCTCAAAGACCAAAATAGAGAACTAACCCAAACTTCAAAAACATAGAAGAGAAGCTCAAAAAGACAGAATAAAACCTTCAAGAGATGGATGATCACTTCAAGCGAAAAAAACCTAAGAGTAATTGGCCTTCCTGAGGCAGAGAGAGAAACAGAGGCCACACTGGTACAAACATTTCATGAAATCATTCAAGAAAACTTCACTCATCTCACTGTGATGTAAAAATTCAAACACAAGAGATTCAAAGAACTCCTGCAAGACAACAAATGAGAAGACCAACTCCCAGACACATAATAATTCGCCTAAACAAAGTAGGTATCAAAGAAAAAATCCTAAAGGCTGCAAGAGAAAAAGGTCATACTACCTACCAGGGAAGACCAATTAGAATATGAGCAGATTTATCTGCAGAAACCCTCCAAGCTAGGAGAGCTTGGAGCCCTATATTCAAAGTTCTAAAAGATAAACAATGTCAACCGAGAATAACCTACCCAACCAAGCTAAGCTTCATCAGTGAGCAAGAATTGAAATCTTTCCCAGACATCCAATCCCTAAGAACCTATGCTGCCACCAGACCACCTCTACAAGAAACACTTAAGAAAGTATTGAACACAGAAGAAAAGGAAAAAAGAACAACAATGTTCTTCACAAGAGTACAGGCAAAAGATTAAAAACACACATGAATAGACTCTAAAACCAATAGAAAGACAACACACAAACAGGAAGAACAATAACAACTCTGTAAGAACATTATGACAGGGATCAACTCTCACATTTCAATAATTAGCTTGAATGTTAATGAACTAAACGCACCACTGAAAAGACATAGAATGACAAAATGGATAAAATATCACCAGGCAACAATTTATTGCCTTCAAGAGACTCACCTCACTAGAAAGGACACTCACAGGCTCAAAGTAAGAGGATGGGAAACAAATTTTCAGGTGAACAGAACGCAAAAGAAAGGAGGAGTTGTGATCTTAATCTCAGACACAATACCCTTTAAGCTATCAGAAACTTAAAAAGATACAGAAGGCCACTACATAAGGATAAAAGGTTCAGTCGATCAACAAGAAATATCCATCCTAAACGTATACGTACCCAACATAGGAGCACCAGCTTTTATAAAGCAGCTTCTAGGTAAACTAAAAAAAGATATTGACTCCAACACCATCATAGCAGGGGACTTCAATACCCCACTCACAACCCTAGAC
>NW_007037338.1:35207-37302 GCF_000164805.1 Carlito syrichta
ACAACTCCTGGGTCAACAATGAAATGAAAACAGAGATTAAAATATACCTGGAAACAAATTAAAATGAAGAAACATCTTACCAAAATCTCTGGGACACCATAAAAACTGTAGTAAGAGGGGAATTTATATCCCTACAAATGCACATGAAGAAAATGGAATGATCACAAATTAACAGCCTAACATCCACCTAAGGAAGCTGGAAAAGCAAGACCACAAAAACCCTAATTTCAGCAGAAGAATCCAGATCACCAAAATAAAAGCCCAAAACCAGGACATAGAAGACAAAAAGATAATACAAAAAAATCAATGAAACAAAAAGCTGGTTCTTCAAAAGGATAAACAAGATCGATGGTTCCCTAGCTAGAATGACCAAGAAAAAACGAGAAAAAAACCAAATAAGCACAATCAGAAGCACAAAAGATGAAGTCACATCTGACCCTGAAGTAATACAAAGGATCATTAGAGACTACTATGTACACTTGTATGAAAACAAACTTGAAAACCTTAAGGAAATGTAGGACTTTCTGACATCACACAACCTGCCTAGGTTGAAACAAGAAGAAATTGATACCTAAATAGACCAATAACAATCAAGGAAATTGACTACATAATAAGAAACTACCTACAAAAAAAAGTCCTGGTTCAGATCGCTTTTCAGCAGAATTCTATAAGACATTTAAAGAGGAGCTTATACCAATCCTACTGAAGTTATTCCAGGCATTGAGAAAGATGGAATTCTCCCCAAATCGTTTTACGAAGCTAACATCACATTTTGATACCCAGGCCAGGTAAAGACCCAACAAAGAGACCTACAGGCTAATATCTTTGATGAACATAGATGCTAAAATTCTCAACAAGATTCTAGCAAACAAGATTCAACAACACATCTAAAAAATCATCCATCATGACCAAGTAGGCTTCATCTCTGGGATGCAAGACTGGTTCAACATTCATAAAACCATAAATGTAATTAAATACATCAACAGATTTCAAAACAAAAACCACATGATTATATCATTAGATGCAGAAAAAACTTTTGATAAAATCCAGCACCCCTTCTTGATAAAAACCCTTGGACATCTAGGCATACGAGGAACATACCTCAAAATAGTAAAAGCCATCTACAAGAAACCCACAGACAGCATACTCCTAAACAGACAAAAATTAGAACCATTTCCCCTGAAAACTGGAACAAGACAAGGATGACCACTCTCACCCCTCCTGTTCAATATAGTATTGGAAATCCTGGCTAGAGCAATCAGAGAAGAGAAGGCAATCAGGGTATCCAAATAGGAAAAGAGGAAGTGAAGCTTTCTCTCTTTGCAGATGACATGACCTTGAAAACCCAAGAGAATCTGTCAAAAACCTCCTTACACTGATAAAGGACTTTGACAAAGTCTCAGGATATAAAATAAATGTGCAAAAGACAATTGCATTTCTTTACACCAATAATAAACAAATAGAAACCCAAATAAAAACCACAATTCCATTCACAATAGCCACAAAAAAATGAAATATCTTGGCATCTTCCTAACCAGAAACGTGAAAGACCTTTGCAATAAAAGCTACAAAACACTGCTCAAAGAAATCACAGATGACACAAACAAGTGGAAAAATATCCCATGCTCATGAATTGGAAGAATCAACATTGTGAAGATGTCCATCCTACCTAAGGCAATCTACAGACTTAATGCAGTACCCATCCAATTACTAGCAACATTCTTCTAAGACCTATGAAAAACAATACACAAATTCATATGGAAACACAAATGACCAAGAATAGCCAGAATAATCCTCAGCAAAACAACAACAAAGCAGGTGGTATCACATTACCAGACTTCAAACTTTACTATAAAGCTACAATAATCAAAACAGCTTGGTATTGTTACAGGAACAGGGATATAGACCAATGGAATAGAATTGAGATTTCAGAAGCAAAACCTCAATTTCTCAACCAACTCATCTTCAACAAAGCCTCCACCAGTAACCACTGGGGAGAGGAGAACCTAGTCAGTAAATAGTGCTGGGAAAACTGGCTGACCACATGCAGAAGACTCAAACAAGACCCCTATCTATCCCCATACACCAAAATTAA
>NW_007037338.1:38030-39093 GCF_000164805.1 Carlito syrichta
AGTCAGAATGGCAATTATCAATAACTCAAAAAATAACAATTGCTGGAGAGGGTGTGGTGAAAAAGGGACACTTCTGCAACCTCTGTGGAAAATAGTGTGGCAGTTCCTAAAAGCTCTAAATATTGACCTCTCATATGACCCCACAATCCCCCTACTGGGAATATACCCTGAAGAACTCAAATCACTCTATCAAAAAGATACCTGCACACGTATGTTCATCGCAGCATTGTTCACAATAGCAAGAACCTGGAATTAACCATGCTGTCCATCAAAAGAGGACTGGATTTAAAAAATGTGGTACATATACATGATGGAATACTATGCAGTCATAAAAAAGAACAAAATCAGCTGGGCTTGGTGGCTCAGCCTGTAATCCCGTGCCTTTGGGAGGCTGAGGTGAGTGGATTGCCTGAGCCCGTGGGTTCAAGACCCGCTTGGGCAGCGAGACCTCATCTCTACAATAAATAAAAAAATCAGCTGGGCGTGGTAGCGCATGCCTGTAATTCCGGCTACTCGGAAGACTGAGGCAGAAGGATCGCTGGAGCCCAGCAGGTCGAGGCTGCAGTGGCCGGGAGTGGCTACTGCACTCCAGTCTGGGCAACAGAGTGAGACTCCAACTTAAAAAAAAAAAAAAAGAACAAAATCATGAATTTCTGAGCAACCTGGATGGAACTATAATCCTGAGTGACCTTTCACAGAAACAAAGACCTGAGTATCACATGTTCTCACTCGTATAGTGGACCTTGAACATCCATCCTAATACTATAAGAAAAGGACTGACAGTGGTGGGAAACTATGGGGGGGGAGGGGAAGGAAGGTGGGATTAACGATAGTAATAACTGTCTGCGTATGGGGAAACACCCCTTATCATCAAGGGTGCCTGAACGAAGCATATTTGCCTACCTAACCCTTAGCTGTACCCCACAATATCAAAATTAAAAATATTGATTATTAAAACACACACACACACACACACACACATATAGGATAACACAAAGCAAAAAAAAAGTGGGCAAAAGACATGAATAGACACTTCTCAAAAGAAGATATATGGGCAACCAAC
>NW_007037338.1:39805-41184 GCF_000164805.1 Carlito syrichta
AGGGGCATACCTCATCAACAAGGGTACCTGCATGATCAATGTTTGTATACATAACCCTGAATTGTACCCCACATCTTTATAATAAATTAAATTTTTAAAAAGATACTTACATGGCATTAAGTTATATCTCATCTCGTTACCTTTTAGTTCAGTAATATAAGAGTCTTCTTTCTTGTGTGTATCTTTAGTTGTTCCTTTTAACCAGTATGCAGAATTTATCCTAAGTCATGTGTCCATCTAACTGTTACCCTAGTGAGGAGCACTCATATTGCTTCCAACTCCTTGCCTTCACAAACAGTGCTGCACAGTGATTATCCTTATACTTTTCCCCTATGGCCCTGTTCATATGTTTCCGTAGGAATATAAAAAAGAGAGGGCTTGATGGACCATAAGGTTGCCTGTTGCTCTCCACAGTGGTTACACTAGTCTCCATCCCATCAACAATGCATGATGATTCTGATACACAGCCAAACCAACACCCATCATGATCAAATTTTCTAATTTGGGCCAGGCTAATGGATAGTAACCTACACTGCACTGTATTTTAGTTTGCATCTATCTGATAACTTATGAGTTTGAGCAGCTGTTTATATGATTATAGCATTTAGGATTTCTCTTCTGTAATTGCCTGTTCATAAACTCTACCTTAAGTGTCCATGTTTTTGTCTTGTTCATTTACATGTGCTCCTTCTGGATATTCTATATTTTGGAGTAAGTTTATCAAATTTCTAAACAAAATTATGTATAATTGTAATGTAATTATATTACATTTTTAATCAACTTGGCAAAAATTAAATTTTCTTAGTAAAATTAAAATCATGCTGGTATGGTTTTGATGTTCATCCACTTAAAAAAAAGTTTAAATTTAATGTTTAAAATGTTTTAAAAATTTATTTATTATAAAGATGTGGGGTACAATTCAGGGTTATGTATACTAACATTGATCATGCAGGTACCCTTGTTGACGAGGTATGCCCCTCCAACCCCCTATGTTGGAGGTAGCACCTCATGGGAGATGTTTGGGTGATGATAGATTAATTCTCTCCTTAGGTGGGGGCCTGCACTCTTAGTTCTCACAGGTATGGTCGTCAAAAAGAGCTTAGCAACTCCCCACCCCCTCTCTGGCTTCCTCTCTCCCCATGTAATCTTTGCACATGCTGACTTCCCTTCACCTCCAAGCATGAATGGAAGCAGCCTGAGGCTCTCATTAGGAGCAGACCTGCTTTTTGTGCACCCTACAAAACTGGGAGCCAAATAAATGTCTTTTCTTTTAAATTACTCAGTCTCGGGTATTCTTTTTTTTTTTTTTTTTTTCAGTTGGAGTCTCACTCTGTCCCCCAAACTGGAGTGCAGTGGCCGCTCCCGGCCACTGAAGCCTC
>NW_007037338.1:41308-51491 GCF_000164805.1 Carlito syrichta
CCTCAGCCTTCCAAGTAGCCGGAATTGCAGGCGTGCACTACCACGCCTGGCTGATTTTTTGATTTATTGTAGAGATGAGGTCTCGCCTGCCCAGGCGGGTCTCGAACCCGTGGGCTCAGGCAATCCACTCACCTCAGCCTCCCAAAGGCACAGGATTACAGGCTGAGCCACCGAGCCCAGCTCAGGTATTCTTTTATAGTAACACAAAACAGAGTAAGACACATGAAATGCCATTCAAAAGCATGGTCTATCTCCTTATATATTTAAATCATCCTCCATGTCAGTTTTAGACATTGCAAGTATGCGTTCCCAGCCTGTTTTCTGCCTGCTAATTTTGTCGTCACTGTTCTTTATTCTACCCATGATAAAACTTTTTGCCTTACTGTTTTATTTTTGAAATTTCTCACTTCCAGTTCACTAAAATAATTTCTAATTTTATAGTTTTAATTTACACATTTAGCTTGCTAATCTACTTAGAGTCTATCCTTGAATATGATGTGAGATGAGGATCTCATTTTATTTTTCTCCAAGTAGTGAGCTGATTATCTCAATGCTATCTCTCAAACAGTTGTTTTTTTTGTTTATGTAATTCTTTTTTTGTTTATGTAATTATTAATAATTACCTATTTTACATAAGTCTACTTCTGAGGTCAACATTTTGCTCCATTTTTTCCTGTGCTGTCACCTCACTACTTTTATGGTGCTACTGTGGTAGAGAAAGTCTAAACAAGTTATTAATAGAAACTCTGTATGTTGACATAGATTTTGTGGCAAGTCTATTAAGGGTCTAAACATTTTTCTGAAGAAAAAAAAACACTCCTACGTGAACCTTATGCTTTTTGGGTGGAGGGAAAAGCTTTACACCAGATCAATTTCTTTGTAACATAATTGGGCATTCTATTTCTATATAAGTATTTTTTTCTTACACTGTTATTTACATTTATCTAGAAATTTTTCCATTTTATCTAAATTTTCAAATGTATTGGCTTAGAAATGAATATTATAATCTTCTTTTGAAAAATTTCAGTTGTGATATATATATGCTCCCTTTTTGTTATTTCTTTGTTTGAACATTTATTCTCTTTTTATTCTTGATCATTACTGCCACAGGTTTATCATAATAACCTTTTAAAGAGCCATGGTTTTGTTCTGTTAATCTTCTCCATGGTTTTTTGTTCTCCAGTTCATTGATTTATTCCCTCCTCTATAATTTTGGTTCCTTATTGCTTCATTGGTTTTTCCCTTTGCTCTTTATCTAACCTTTTTAGTTAATTGCATACTCTATTTGCTTTTAACCATCTTGAATTCTGCTTAATGCTAATATATCTATAAATTTTCTTCTAAATATTGCTTCATTGTGTTCCACATACTTTATCATTTTATTATCCATCGGCTCTAAGTATTTAAAAATTTATTGTGATGTCTTTAACTTAATTACTTAGAAATACATTATTTTGTTTCAAACATGTGGAATTTTTAAAAACCCAATCACATTTAAATATAATCAGAAAGCTTTTAATTATATTTATCCTGTGGACACTATTGAAGCCATAAAAATGGTCTGTTTTCTTATATGTACCCTGTGTGCCCCCACCAAGACACATTCTGCTTGGTATAGAAAACTGCAATATCAGTCTGTTACTGCATAGGCCCTTAATACTTTCTGGAAGCTTTTAGAATTTTCTCTTTATCTCCATGAGTCCATTAAAGTTAATTTCTTTCTTGAATTCTGAAAAAGGTATTTTCATATTTTTGAAAGTGTTCTCTTCTTTATTTTCATTATTCATTTACTCTTAGATATCTGTAACTATAGGTATCTGTTTTGTTTGAGTATGTTCTATTCTTTTTTATTATTTCAGTAGCTTTAGAGGTATAAGTGGCTTTTGGTTACATGGATAAATTGTATAATGGTGGTAACTAGCCTTTAGTGTACCTGTCATTCAAATAATTTACATTGTACCCAATTAATGCTTTTTAATTCCTCACTCTTTTCCTTTCCCCCAATTTGGTCTTCTAAGTCCCTTATACCACTCGGTATGCATTTTTATACCCATAGCTTAGCTCCCACATATAAGTGAGAACATGTGGTATTTGGTTTTCTCTTCCTGAGTTACTTCACTTAGGATAATGTCCTCCTGTTCCATCCAAGTTTCCTCAGAAGACATATTTTTATGGCTGAGTAGTATTATATTATATCACTATTTTGATGTCTGAGTAGTATTCCATGGTGTGTGTGTGTGTGTGTGTGTGTGTGACATTTTCTTTATCTACTTACCATTTAATGAGCAGTTAGGTTGAATTAATAACTTTGTGAATTATGAATTGTGGTGTGATAAACATATTGGTGCAGATGTCTTTTCCTTTGGGTAGATACCCAGTAGTGAAATCATTGGATCAAATGGCAAATCTACTTTTATCTCCTTGAGAAATCCTCATGCTGTTTTCTATGGAGGTTGTACTATTATTTTCTGGGTAAATTTCTCACTCTAATTTTTCAACTCTGAATTAACTTTTCATATGCATCCAGACTACTATTTATCCCTCAACAATGTTTATGTTTTCAACAGCTATATTTTACATCTATGATTTCCTCTTGAGTTTTTTCCTTATAATTTCTTATTCTCATTTCATGTTTCAACATCGTCCCTTCTGTCCTCATATCCTTAAGGTTTTTCTCATGCTGACTTTAAAATCTTAGTTAATATGTTCCAACAGTTTTGCTACAGGAGGTGTATGTTTAGTTTGCTGTATTTTTTTTTTCAGTAGTTATATTCCTCAGGCATCTAATTATGTTGGCTTCAAACTCACATTTCTTGTGGTTGCTTGTTATTCTGTCTGGTAACATACTGGGGAAGGAATGAAGGACAAACTCCGTCTGCTGCCATATCAGCAGAGTGCTTTATAGCACCTACTTTACACTTTTAAAAGTATCTTAATTTGGGTGAGTAATTTTATAGTCATCCTCATTCAAAGCCAGGAATTAAACTGTGTCAATCTCAATAAGTCTAACATAAGATAAAGTGATGAGCCCCAGAAGTGAGACTCTCAGAAACCACAAAATGCTGTGTCCAGCAACTAACTCCTAGGGATTGTTGGGGGAAAAAAAAGTCTTAGATAAGTTAAAGTTAAAAGACATTAATCATCTAAATGATTTGTGAACTGGGAAGTTTTCAGAACCAGAATAATTTTTAAGAACAGGGTCCAGCAACATGTTCAGGTAGCATTCATAGACAGAAAACAGAAGTAAGGTACAGAGACAGCTTAATTGATTACAGCCCAATATTTTGTCTTATTGGAATCAGTTGGCCATTTGCAACAGACTGAAGCTCAGCTGCTGTAATGGACTGAGATTCAGTTATCTGTTATAGGATTATACTCCTAAATTAGGTTTTCAGTGAGTTCAGACACTAAGTTAGCTTGCAGTTTATAGCATAAGGACTCAAGCACAGGACATCCTCAGACCAAATTTAGTTTACTTTGATGAACATGTCACTTTTTAGCTCCTGAGAAAAGTACCACTGGTGAAGACAGTTTCCCTAAGTTGTAACCTGGGCTTTGCCGATGGAAGGGATGGAGGAGTTAAAACCCAAGGATTGCTCTTCAGGTCTTCCCTGTTTTCATCAGGGAGTCTAATATGCTCTAATTTTACCCTAACTGAACCCAGGTAGTTGTTGCTGGTTTCTATTGAGAAAGGAAGCAAGGGAGAAGCAGCAATGATGATAACTGTGACTCAGCCTGTAATCCCAGCACTTTGGGAGGCTAAGGGGAGTAGATTGCCTGAGTCTGCAGGTTCGAGGCCCACCCAGGCAACTTGGTGAGACCTCGTCTCTACAATAAATAAAAAAACTTAGCCAGGCTTGGTAGCATGTACCTACAGTTCTGGCTACTTGGAAGGCTGAGGCAGAAGGATCACCGGAGCCCAGCAGCTCGAGGCTGTCCAGCCTTGGCAACGGAGTGAGATTCCAACTCAAAAAACAAAACAAAACAAAAAAAATACCTCTTTCTCTCATTTTCTCTTCCATTCTGGCTACAGTTGAAATGTTTGGGAAGTGAGAGAGAGACTTAAGTGTAAGGATGGGGAGATGCATCCAGGTAATAGTTTGATTTTTAAAAATTCAAGAAAAGGAAAGAAAATGCTGGAACAATGAGAGTTTCAATGCCAGGGTTAGTTCCTGATCACCAATTGATAAGGTAGGGCAAGTGGTAGGAGATTATCTGCCCCTAAATTATGTTTACAAAATTTTCTGCATTGTTGATAAAGGGCATGCTCAGAATGAATTTTTTCTTGTATTTTTAAAATAAACTTTATTTTAGACCAAATTTAAGTTTATTTTAAAAAATTAAAGAGAAAGTACAGACAGTTTCCTTATACTCCTTCTCTCTCATACAGTTTCTCCTGTTATTAATATCTTGCATTCTACTCCTCTCTCATACAGTTTCTCCTGTTATTAATATCTTGCATTCTACTCCTCTCTCATACAGTTTCTCCTGTTATTAATATCTTGCATTCTAGAAAGCAAGATATTAATAACAGGAGAAACTGTATGAGAGAGAAGGAGTAGCTGATGAATCCATATAGAAACCTTATTGTTAACTAATATTCAAAGTTGACTTTGGAGTACACTCTTTGTGTTCCATGAGGTTTACCAAACGTATGAGGCCATGTATCCACCATTACGGTCTTATACAGAATAATTTCACTGTCCTAAAAATTCCCTGTATTCTACCTATTCACCCATCCACCCGCCCACAACTGCCCTGACACCTACTAATCTATTTTTCCTGTCTCTATAGGTTTATCTTTTTCAGAATGCAACATTGTGGGAATCATATAGTAAATATAGTGTAGCCTTTTCAGATTGGCATTTTTCACTTAGCAACATGCGTTATAGGTTTCTCCATGTCTTTTTATGGCTTGATAGTTTGTTTCTTTTTGTAGATGTATAATATTCTATTGTATGAATATACCAGTTTATTGATTCACTCCTCTACTGAAGGACATCTTAGTCACTTCTGATACTTAGTAATGATGAATATGGCTGCTATAAACATCTGTGTGTAGGTGTTTGTGTAGACATAACTTTTCCACTAAATTATGTCAACACTTAAAAGTGCAATTGCTGTATTGTATGGCAAGATTATGTTTGGCTTTTTAAGAAACTGCCAAACTTCCTTCTAAAGTGGCTGTTCCATTTTGCATCCCTACCAGCAATAAATGAGCGTTCCCATCACTCCACATCTTTGCCAGTGTTTGGTTGTTGTTAGTGTTTTGGATTTTAGCCATTCTAATAATAGATGTGTTGTAGTATCTCTTTGTTGTTTTAATTTACAATCGTGTAGTGGCATGTGATGTTAAGCATCTTCCCATTTGTGCATTTGTCATTCATATATCTTCTCGGTGAGGTGTCTGTTACTCTTGTCCATCTTTTGATTAGGTTGGTGTGTCTTCTGATTGTTCAGCTTTAAGTCTTCTTTGTACATTTTTGATAAATCTGACCAACCAGCCTCAAGTTGGGGTTCTCATGAGCGTTTCTTCTGTTCAATTTATTTGCTACAGTAGTTCACAAAATTCAGGGACACCGTTTCTTGCATTTACTGGGTTATTATAAGGGATATTAAAAAATACAGATGAAGAGATGTCTAGGTGAGGTATGGGGGAAGGGGCACAGAGCTTCTTTGCTCTCCTCAAGTGTGCCACCCATCAGGACACTCCAAATGTTCAGCTATCTGGAAGCTTTTTGAACCCTGTTCTCTTGAGGTTTTTATGAAGATGCTTTAGGACAGATGTGATTGAAGTATGGACAACTGTGTCAAAATGTGTTTGATCTGAAAGGTATGATCTAATACTAATAGACTGAGTGGAGAAACCAGCAAGACCTGTCTGTTCAGATTCTTCTTGGACTGTGAGCATTCCTTCTTCTACATTATGGGTCCGAACCCTCTCTGGAACAAGGGTCTTATGACCCACAATCCCTTGGGCAGGTGAAAAGAGGACAGAAGTTCAGAGAGAGATTCTCTTTCCTAAGGCCTGTTTCTGTGGCTTAAAGTGTCCCCAGTATTATAACAAAAGACTGTAACAAAGATAATAGGATAAAAAGTTTATATGCATATTTTCACAGATAGTTACCTAAACCTATAATTTCAAAATAAAATTTGCCACAAAAGTCATTACACATTGGGGTTAGTTTCAGTATTAGAAAAATGCTCTTAAATATTGATTCATTAAGATTTTTTTACAGGCCCAAGAACTGCATTTTTATCATAGAAGGCCTTATTTCTAGGGAAAAATAAAATGTGTTTCCAAATAGCTAAATTACACATGAATTTTCTTAGAGTTCAACTGGTTTATTAATTGTAAGTATATTGTTGCTAATTTGAATAAAAAATGGGCCTATGAATTCACATAGTATTGGTTACATTCAATTTATTCCTTTAACTCTAACCCAAATGAAATGACTTCACTAGCCTAGGATGGAGTTATCAGTGAAAGGTTGTATATATGCATGCATATATACATTTGACCAACATTAAATACAGAGTTTGTAGATGCTGTTTCTAAACTACTGGAAATTTCGGCTACTGCATGTGACATCCTTTCCTTTTGCAGGCCAATTTGGTAGAAAAGGAATAGGTTATATGAAGCAGATGTCTTCCTCCTATCTAGTCACAATTTCTAGAAAACTGTCAGATTGCCTGTGTATGAGACTCTATTACACTAGGTATACTAGTTTCTAGGGCTTCTTTAACTAATTATTACAAACTGAGTGACTTAAACATTAAACATTTATTATCTCACAGTCTTAGAACCTAGAAGTTTGAAGTCAAGATGTCAGTAGAGTTGGCTTTTTATGAGTCGTAAGGAAGAATCTGTCCCATGCCACTTTGCCAGTTAGAGCTGGTTGCTGACAATCTTTGACATTTCTTGGAGTGTAGTCACATCTTCCAGATTTCTGCCTTTCTCTTCCAATTGCATTATTCCTGAGTATGTGTCTGTGTCCAAGCTTTCTTTTTAGTAGATGTGCCAATCATATCAGATTATATCTATACCAGTATCACATCATCTTAACTCCATATTTCTGCAATGACCCTATTTCAAAATAAGATTGCATCATTGGTTACAAGCATTGGAACTTCATTACTTAAATAAGGGGAGTGAGTGCTGTGCAATCTATAACAAGGAAAAAATGAGGCGCAATGCTATTGTAACTTTTACAATCTCTTAGTCCTCAGCCAACAGCTGTGACAGAAGAAAGTTCTGATGATGACATCAGTGAAACGTGAGTTTAAAACATATCAAGGAAGAAGTAAAAGTGAAAATGAATCAAGGGAGCCCTGAGCAGAAAAGATGAAGCTCATAGCCCTGAATGTGTCCCTCATCCCTTAGAACTCTGCTACCATGTGAGGCTAGTGTTCCAAACCTAAACCCACCCTTATGTTGGATGGAGACCCTGACTCAGGCCTGCAGTTGCTTGATCCTCTCTGATGGGCCAAAAAGACAACTATGATGGGGAAAGTAAGAGGGTGACGTGGGGGGGGGGGTTAGATTCAGAAATTTAGATAGGGTGAGAGCAATATATACCTACAGATGAAAATGAATTCAAAATAAATGTCACCACAAAAGTCTGCACCATATTGGAACTTGGCTATGAAAGAGCTTAATTTCAATCTGGAAGCATTACTATTTCCACAGTCTCAAGGTATTCATATTTCCAACATTGAAAGCCTCATATCTACCAAAAACAACACAGCACAGTTCAAAGAGTGATATATACATGAATATTTAAGATGAGCAAACATGTCTAGTGTAGCTATAACTATTTGAGCAAAAAGTAAGTTAAAATTATGTATTTCATCTAACATTTTATAATCCTTTAGCCTGCTTCCAACTGCAGTGAAAGGAGAAAACTCTGAGGAAACCAGTAGTAAAATGTTTAAAACAAATGAGGTTTAATGTATACACACACACACACAAGTATATACATATACACATACATACTTCTATCAACACACACATACAGACACAGAAACATATAACAATGAAAGAGAGAAGTTGATAATTGTAAAATGGGTTCTTTGACATAATCTTTATAATACAGAGGTTTTTTGACACTGTGGTTGTCTTCTCACTGTAAGTTCTATAGGTACCTTTCTATCTTTTTCAGATCAGATTGTATAAAAGAGGAACAGATCATGAAAGGGTTGCTTCTTCCTGTTTGTCACAAGAAACATAGTAGCCTTGAGTAGAAAAGAACAGAGCTAATATTCCTGGAATTGTTCTTTACCCTCCAGAACTCTGCCATCTTGTGAGGCTGACATCCCAAACCCACAGCCAACATGTTAAATAGAAACTATGCTTCAGATCCTAACTTTTGGACAAGAAAGGCAAGTAAAGAAAAGTATTCAGATGACAGGTCATTTGGAATCAGAATTTATATGAACTTGAAGGGATATAGACTTAAAAACTAAAACTGAATTTGAAATGAATGTCATCACAAAAGGCTGCTATACACTGAGATTAATATATAGTTACTTAATCTGTATGCATTATTATTTTCACAGGCTAAGCTATTTATTACCAGTATATAAAACATAATTTCTGATAGGGATGCTATAACAGGTCAAATTAGTCATATACATTCATGAATATTCCAAAACTAATTGTTAAATTGGGGAGTTAATCAAAGCTATTCAATGCCCAAAAATGTGGAATTAAACATTGTTTCTCACTATAACTAATTTTAATCTGTTAGCTCCGGATTAGAATGAACTGAACACAGCTACAGATAAGTCACCCATGACGTTGAGTTATGAAAAATTAAATATAGACGTATGTGCACAAGTACATATTAACACATGTCCACACACAAAGAAAACACATAAACGAAGGACACAGAGAGACTGAGATTTGTGAGATTTGCTCCCAGGAACATCCATAGCAATACAGAATATCTTTGACTCTGTATCTAAATCTTCTCATTGTAGCAGGTGGGTCATGCACCATCATTTTTTTTTTTTTTTTGAGTTGGAGTCTCACTCTGTCGCCCAGACTGGAGTGCAGTGGCCGCTCCCGGCCAACGCAGCCTCGCCTGCTGGGCTCCGGCAATCCTTCCGCCTCAGCCTTGTGAGTAGCCGGAATTACAGGTGTGCGCTACCATGCCTGGCTGATTTTTTTGTAGAGATGAGGTCTCGCTGCCCAGGCGAGTCTCGAACCTGTGGGCTCAGTCAATCCACTCACCTCAGCCTCCCAAAGGCGCGGGATTACAGGCTGAGCCACCGAGCCCGGCTACCACCATTTTTTAGGTTATGTTGAGTAAAAGAGAAACAGATCATAGAGGGATGCTTCACCCTGTTAGTGTATTTCTCACCCTAAGTTAGTAGCAAGCAAAGGCTGAAGAAATTCAGATCTCCTGGGTATGCGCTTCTACTAAAGTGGGGAAAGGAAGGAGAGATTCCTGGTTGGTACAACAAAGCAGTATCAATGGGCAGATATCAGAGGAGCCCTCAGCAGAAAGAAAGGACCTAATAGACCTATATTTATATTTGTACCCCACTCCAGAACTCTGCCACTATGTGAAAACAGTGCCCAAGTCCCAACCTTGCATCACAATGCATGGGACCCCTGCCTCAGGCCTGTAGTGTCTTCACCCTGTATGACAGCAGAGATGACATCTCTGATGGTGAACATAAGGCATACAAGGAGAGACTTGAGAATGAGGAAATTAGATGGGGTAAAGGGGATTTGTCCGTAGAAGCTGCGGGTGAATTTGAAATAAATCCAACCATAGAATCTATTCACATTGTAGTTAGCTTCAGTAGTAAAAACTGAATTTACTGCTGGGTCCTTAAATTTTTTAAAGACCTAGGATTTCATTCCAAATATGAAAAGATACATTTCTATGAAGAAGGACATTACATTTTCAAATTGCTGATTGCATGTGAATTAAGGATCAACTACTTTATAACTTATAAAGAAATTTAAACTAATTTGAACCAAAATGTTAATCTGGGGAGTCACATGATGTCTGATTGTTTCTTTTAAACTCTTTGCCACTGACCCACGTGACCCAATAAAAGTATGCTGGGGTGAAGACATGAAAATAATGTAAGATATAAATGAATGAAAACAGATACATACATATGTAGGCATTCATACATGCATGAACACAGACACACATACACACAC